>NC_134575.1:27203349-27365849 GCF_050947875.1 Dermacentor variabilis | reverse complement strand
CGGATCTACGACTATAAGATTGATAACCGCCAGTAAAGGCTGATAAGGGTTTATACAGCTCGGATCAAATGTGGTAAGATTGATAATTAGCGGCTGCATGGAGATAAGCAAATGACACAATGCATGTCCGTATTTAGAAAATCTAGTGAAGTTTCTGTCTTAATTCCTTCTTCCTGTATTTCTTTTCTTCGCTTCTTTTCTGTCTATGGGTCATTCATGCCAACATGTTATAGGGTCAACATGGCCATCACCTGTTTTCATTAAACTAAGAAACGTTGCTTTAACAGTATTTGAAGAGTGGCATATCCACGTTATGTTACCTGGAAAATGTTTTCCACTACATGAGCACCATTTTACACTAGGGGGCAGAACATCATCATCCACCCATTTTTTATGTCCACTGCATGACGAAGGACCTTCCACAGCATAACTTAGTGTCACATAAATTTATTAAGAATTTGTTTTAATCTAGATGACCACAAAAGTGTTCCAGTGCCTTCTTGAATGATTGGGCTTTGAAACGAACTCATCTTGAAGGGCGTTGTGTTACGTTTTCTGTTTGTAGTCGGCAAAAGAACTCCAGTACGAAGGATATTGAGTTTCTTTTTTTTAATTTTTTATTGCCTATGTCTGCGTAGGGTCCCTCGAAATCCAAATGAGCAATTTAATGTGGCTTCGCATGCTCTGCAAACTGAAGTTTTGTGAGTGCGAGGAAAAAAAACCGCTCTGAAATTGACAATATATAATTTACCCGTATGCTCAGCCCTAAATAGGATATTGCGGTGCTCCACGTAGAAAAAAAAAAGCGATCACAGTGTGTTTGATAGAGAGACTGTTAAATTTTCTTTCTTCAGAAAGTTTCATCGGAAGCTTTCTTTCTTTTTCTCTTTTTGAGAGAGAAACATATATTTTTTTAATGTTGCTTGCACAATAAGTCAAGTACAAGCTCCGACTTCTATGACGGGTTTCCGGATACCCAAATCGCTTCCGCCGCATTCAACCAGCAAAAGCATAGCCTTCGAGACCCGCATCAGTCTATCCAGAAGGCGCCACCACGACGGTACGAATTCGACCACCGAACAACGCATTTAGTGATTGCGCACTTTCGGTGGGTGTTGCGTTCCTCAGGTAGTTCCTTCCGTTGACCGTGGTTGCCAGCCTACCTCTATTGTTTTTGCGTTTTTCGATTGTGCATGTGCTTTCAAACAGAACAGTAAGAATTTTTCGCGCTAGTAATGACCGCCTGTTCGAGCCAGTCCAGCGCAAAGATTAATATTGTACTGGCTGATGGTTGATTCTTTCAAAAAGTTTTTTCATTTACTAAAGCTATACATAGTTATCTTTTTTGTTTGTTTGTTGGTGTGCTTGTAGGCATGTCGAATACGATGATCAATGTAATCCTCATTTTCCAATCGCAGATCTTCCGGGGCAGTACACACGGCACTCCGATCCTGGATCCCCGCTGGTCATTGATACACACGGCGGCGATATTTCCTTTCGGCCCAGCCGTTATTCCCGAGACCATGGTCAAACACATATTGAAGTGCGTCGACGGTTTTTGTAACCTTTTCTCTTTTCTTTTTCCACAATTTCGCCATGTTGCGGCCAGAAACCTCTACTATGAGCAAAGAGTCGCTAAGTGATGATGATGACGACTTGCACGGAAGTTCCTTTTTCGTGTGTTTTAAGGACCAACTGAGACTAAATCTGACTTTAGCTAAATTTAGATAAATATTACATACCACGTTAAAACAATCTTGGCAAAGCCTCGGGGCTGATGATTGCGTACTTTCCTTGTCGGTCGCCTTTAAACAGCACCTATGCAGACGACGAGGGCACCTGGCGTCAACTTTTTGCGTGGCGGATGTTGCAATGCCGGTAGTCCCATCATGTAGATGGGTCAGTCTCTGAGGTACCGCAATCGAAAGTGGGTCCGAAAGCACCAAGCTTCTTGTTCGTGAGTGCTCTACGTCATTGGCTAGCCGTACGATTGGCTGACATTTTCGTTTACAATAAATTCCGGTGTAGGAGCCTTCTCTTGAAGACGGGCTCCGGGCCCGTATTCACGAAAGGTTTCACGATATAATTGTGCGTAAGAGACATTGTCAACCAATCCTGCGTGATGCCAGCTGGATGTGTTGTTACCGAAGGCGGCCAGTCATTTGGAAAGGACACTTACGAACAAAAAGCTCTGCGAATTCAACCTCGGTTTCGTAGAAACGTCTTTCGTAATATGTTTTCAAGAGCGCTGTTTGCCAGTGTTTGCTTTTAGGGTTTAGAGGGTTTGGCTGCCATTTGACGAAAGAAATAGCAAAGCAGACAACGTCGTGTCAGTACTCGTCTGTCTTTGAGAGCTGCCCATAAGGGACTGTCTTGAGCCAACGTTTTGAGGACTATTTGTGTTCGTCAGGGCAGCAACTGCACTGCCCTGAAGAAGGCAAGTCTCCTTCTATAAGCAAAACGCTTCGAGAAGGAGACTTTTTGCTTCGGTGACATACCTTGTTCGGCCCTTTTTAACCACTTCGGTTCCTGTATCTTCATGCTAACTTCTAATCGTGTTCAGTGCTTGTTCAAGCGTGTTAAGCTTAACAAATCGATCCACAAGAGTGCCAGCACGGACGATGTGTGCAGCCAATCGAAACGCTTACCGACGCTCCTGCTGAAGAAGGACGCGCTTTATCTCGCCCTACTCGCCACGCAGTGAAGCAGACATCGTAGGGATCAGCACGGCCAACAGCACGGACGAGCCCAACTTGCTGATGGACCGGGTGCAAAACACCGCTTCCTTCCTGTTTGCGTCGCCGCCCAACCCGATCATGCCACCCGGCCCGCACACACGAGGCATGGTGAGTCGCCCTGGATGACGTCACTGTCTTTTATTGAAGACAAGGTCTCCTTTAACAGCTTCAGATGTATATGTGGTTCGCGAGATAGGGTTGTCTGGCCGCTTTCGTCTCGTCAGGTTAGACGGTTTGAGGACAGCGAAAAAGTGGTCAGAACACAGCTTGGAACAAAAAAAGACGCACAAAGTTAGTGTACAGTTATGTACGGAGCAGTAATAATGAGTAACTAAGAGCAAAAATGGTGAAATGTAATCCAGATGCCCTCGTTCGAAGTGTACGTGCCTAAAGCTGAAACCGGAAGTATGGCTTTACTCGACGAAAAGTATGGGTCAGTGCCGGAGATAGCGCAGACTAAAAATGGGGGCCGATGCAGAAGGCAGTGCGATCTAATTAGGCAACAAAGAACGTGGTCATAGTACATATATATACGTCAGGAAGACCTTTCTTTCTTAGATATTCCTAGCTGTTTCAATACGTCAATTGAGCGCAATCAGACATAGCGGGCGTTGCGTATACGGGCATAAAGCATGAGAAGTTGCCTTGTGGAGCAGGCTACAGATCGCTCAGGCATCCAGACATTACCGGCTATTTAGCAATCATCCGCAGTCTCTGAAGTGTCCTGCGCATGCGACTAAACATGCGTATGCGAATAAACAATACTGGATAACTCGAAATGCAATAATAGAAAATCGTGTTTTGTACTCACGCACGTGAAAACCATTTTGTATGATAATTGCAAGAACGGCTGTCCAATGTTCGGAAAGCGTTCGATGTTTTAGTCGATTCGACTCCGCAAATAATCGATTCGTATTCGATTAGGTCTCTAGAATTACTATTCGCACTCGCCCGTTCCCCACTGTGGAAGCTAGTCCTGCCGTATAGGCGCTTGCCTCAGGTCACGTGGCACGTGCTCTGAGACGTTCCACGTGACCTGACACGTGCACACGAGAGCACGTGCTATGTCACGTGAGCACATGCTCTCGTCACATAGCACGTGCTCCAGAGGGCACGCGTGTGAGCACCGCTTTCATTCGGCTTTGCAAGCAGGAGTGAAACGAGGAAAAAAAAATAAAATTATGCAGATCCCGCGCACTGTGAGAATCGACGTATAGGCGAAGCGTTCTGTGCTGTTTTGCTTAGATTGACGGTAATTGGCGGTGGTTTCGACGGTGAATGTTTAACTTCTTTAGCGTTGAGCACAATACGACAGGGATGAGCTGGGGGCAAAGATTACCTCGCGCGCGCACCACTTCTGTTTGCCCGCGTAACACAGAGAACACGCGGCGAGACGTTTGCCTGAGGCGTTGTTTGCCCACACGGCACATCCCGTCGTAGCAGAAGTGTTCAACTTTCATTGAATCATGGGACTGTACGTGTAACAAACAGCGATCGTATTACGAGGCCCGCTGTGTATAGTGGCGGAGCACCAATCAATTTTGACACCCCGGTGTTATTTAGCGAGAACCTCCACCTAAGTACACACGAGCGATTTTGTATTTCGCCTGCGTCGAAATGTGGTTGCCGCGGTCGGTATCGAACCCGGGACCTCGAGCAATGCCACAGCCGCAAAGCCATACCACGGAGGGCTCAGAAAGTGTTGAATTGCCGTGCGACATATTCCGTAGCGTCGCCTGTAGACGCTTGCGGTGCTGCGGTTTTGCGTCCACAAGCCATCTGTCAGTTATCCTTGCCCCCCCCTCCTCCCCCGCCCGCAGTATGTTTCGTGAAGCTTATAACTAAACGCTACAAAACTAAGTCCGACGCGTCATCCGCGCAGCGAGTAATTTCTCTTCATGATTATAGAGAGTTTTAGCTTAGGAGACGCAAGCGGCTTGCGCACGCAAGACATAAGGGCGACGATACTGCGCATGCGCAGACACCTACGTCAGGGTTTGCGCATGCGCTGTACCGTTGCCCCTAGTTCTTGCGTGTGCAAGCCGCTTGCGTCCCCTAAACTAAAGCTCTCTTAAGCTTATGCGCTACACCGGCCGTTCGCAATTCTAAGTCGAAAAAAAAATGCAAACATTCGTTCGTGCGAACGCACGCAAGGTGTGACCAGAACCACCTAGACTACGTAGTTTACCTAGTCTGACCAGAACCACCTAGTCTAGGTGGTTCTGGTCAGGCGCTGACCCAGTGACGTCACGAGGGCGAAGGCGATGTCTGAAGTTTGTCGAGGGATGAATTGCCGGGAAAGAGGAGTACAACTTCTCCGACAGGGGTATACGCGTGGCTATCATTTAGCCCGTTTCATTACTGCGCACGTAGCCTCGTAGGGACTATACAGAGAGTGCGTCCCTACTATTCTCACCCGAACGTGGTGTCGGTCGCACGTGCCTTTTCTACACCAGCATCAACAAGGGTCGTCAAGGACCGGTAGGGTGCGCTAGTAAAGCTTCGCTTTAAGACAACGTGTCAACATTCATCCGTCTGCGGCCACTGAAGCGTCATTCTGGTGTGTTCCGTTTTTGTCTCGTCGCAGATGTTGCGTCGTGCACTTGAACTGCATGTTATTAAGCAAACTCATTTGCGAATGCATTTGGGCTGAAACTGCAGCACACGCAATATTCACGAACATTTCTCGACGTAAATATATGTTTTTGGTCATTTCTGTGTATTTCTGCAAGATATTTTGTGTTTTGCTGTCGAGTTGTTCTTTCTGTCTTGTACACTCGTGAGCAAAAGTATACGGACCAAGGATTGCGCGATAGAACTATTTTTCTCCTCTGTCTGTGAATGCAACTTGAAAAGAAAGACTCCAATTCAAACTTGGCATTACAAATTTTCCAGCGCAATCGTCAGTTTCCGGTTATGCGTGTGTTAACTTCGACGAAATCCAGTTTCTTCGGCGACCTTGTAGTCCCCACACTTTTTCTCGCGGGTGTACATGTGCTAAGAAGTGACGTTGCTTTGGAACTTTACAACCAACTCCGTTCGCTGTCTGTCGCATTTTTTGATGTAATCGTTGTCGTGTGCCGTGCGCGTTAGTATACGAGGGCGCCCTCAAGTTTCAAATATATTTCCCCTTTTCGCCCGCGCATACCCGCGTTGTAATCATATCGAATAAACTGAAATTGAACCGCCGGAGTCACGACAGTGGTGACTTCACCGCGGCTATAAATGCACGTGACTGCTTGATTCGCGCGCTGCATGCAGCTGGACACCCTGGGCGAATTCCCGCACTGGAAGAGCGTGCTCAACAGGTCGAGGCTCTGCTTCTCGGTCACCACCTCGATCAACTACGCGTACACCAGCGTCGACGGCATCGACTTCATTCACGAAGTCCGCTCCGACGAAGACGTGCAACGCTACAGCCGGAGGCGGGTACGGCAGCATTAGAGACTTTTAGCGTGTCCGGTATTCCGGCAAGCGCGGGCAGTTTGCCGGTTTAGCGGGGGCGTAAACGTCAGCGGCCAGAATGGTGGCGCCAGCTGGCGGCGCAAAGCCCAACCACACAAACACAAAGCTAATTACTATATTCTGCTTAGCTGCTGGTGTAAATTTTCGACAGTGGCGTAATCGTGTTCACAATTACGCCGCTGCCAAAATTCGCACGAGTAGCGACGCAGGATATAGTGGGTTACTGCAGTTTTAGCTCTGTGTTTGTACGGTTGAACTCTACGCTACCAGGCGGCTGCACCGCTCTGGCCGCCCACGTTTACGCCCCCGCAAATCCGGCAATCAGCCCAAACCGCTCCCGTTTACCGGAATAGCGGACCAGCTAAAAGTCTCTATTGGTAAGGTTTTGCTTGCCCGGTATTCCGGTAAAAAGCAGGCGGTGCTGCATGCCAAGCGGATCTCGCCTGTGGAACAACAGGTGCAAACGCGCTGGCTTTGTATTTGTCACGAGTGCAATATTTCGTCGCTGTGTATTCTAATTATCTCTCGTAATAGACAGGTTTGTTAGTTTGTCCGGTATTCCGGTAAAACGCAGGCGGATTGGGCGGGGCGTTGGGGCGGAGGCGTAAACGTGAGCGGTCTCCATGGTGCAGCCACCTGGTGGCGCAGTGCAGACAGAAACAGCTAATATTGCAGTAACCAAGTATATTTTACTTTGTTGCGGGTGTAAATTTTTGGCAGCAACAAGGTTACGCATATGCCGAAAATTTATGCCAGCAGCGAAGAATACGCTCGGCTAATGCAATATTAGCCGTTTCTGTATGTTTGAGCACTGCGCCACCAGGTGGCTCCACCATGCAGACCGCTCACGTTTACGCCTTCGCCACGTAATCGCAGGACCATCAATGAATGTCGTTATAGACTTTTAAGTCCACGAGTTCAGAATTTGGCAGTGTCTGGGGAGAAGAGGAGAGGTGCCGTTGAGGCGACTTCCTTGCTGTGTTTAGTGTGAGTACGTTGAAGTTTTGAAACGTAAAGGATAATAAATGACGTCGCAACCACGTCTGCAACCCCGAGCTCGAAGATTTGGCCCCCGGGCTTTTCATCGTTCCCGTATGGGCTGACCCACCGTACGCTTGCCACTCCCGTAGACGTTAACGCCAATAGAATTCTATAGAAAATTTACGAGGGGAAACTATTAGTGCGTGCGGGAGCTCCGTGCAAGTACGGATGGTACAGCCAACGCTGGAATGACGGAAGGCGCGCTGATTTTTTTCCCCTAAACTTCATCTTTTGAAGCTTCAAACCTGTTCGTCATTTTGCAAATTGATCGTTTCCAACAAAATGTTGCCTTATAAGTGCAACGATTCGCAACGGGCGCAGGTATTAATTACCTTGCGATGTATAAAAAAAAAGCTTAAGTGGCATAAAGAACGCCGCAAGAACGTTTGAAGAGACGAGCCGGAAGATTATACAAATCTGAGTACTAAATATTGTCTCAATAGCAGCCTAATGATCGTAACACCAGAGTTCCGTCTAGTAGATTTTTTTGTGTGTGTAGAAACTTGTGCCGGCCAGAGTTACCTCTATGTATATATGGAGTTGAAATTAACCTTACCTAAAAACAGGGTTAGGATTCAAGAACGTACCCGCGTGGAGACGCCTGAACGCACAGCGTGATTCGTATTTACCTTCACATGCGCAGTTCGTCGCCCCCATCGGCAACAAGTTGCCGGTGGAGAAGAAGAACATGGTCTACCACTACGACAACGTCACGCATACGCATTACTGGCGCCACCCGCCACCCGGCCAGAAGCTTCTCAGCTTCTTCGCGTACGACATGGCCGAGACACTGAAATACAAGGTACGCGTACGACACTGTCTGTTTGTGCTACTCTATAAAATGGGGCTATTTTTTTTTTTACTTACACTGGCTTACACGAGTGTAGCTAGTGTAGGAAGTCGCCTTTTTTTTTTATATATGGTGTAGAAACAGTGTCGCTTCGCCCACCTGCACGGAGCCATATTTTATAGCCGTAGTGTAGCATGAAAACTACGCTATCGACACCGCAGTTTAGATGACTGTAGGTGTACTAGACGACAAACAAGCAGGATGGCGTTGCAAACGCGTGGCGCCATGTTGTCACAGAGAGGATCGAAGGTGAGCTAACTTTCAAGAAGACAAAAGTATCATCCTCGCGGAGGGTGCAGATTGCTTCGGGCTCAATGTAATTTTACGTCTTCAGTTTACAGCCGTAACTGAAGTATTTATTCCATGCAAGGCGTCGCCGATGAGTTAAAACTTCCATGTGAGCACTACGGTTGCGTATCTTCATTCCGCGGCGTTGACTGTTAAGTATGAAACGTTATATATTGGTGGCATTTGGTGCTCCGTGCACAAATGTTGCATCCCATAGCCCGTGCTGTCGTGTTGTAGCCTGTCCATTGTGTTGTTGTGTGCTACACTGAATAATGGAATATAGACGGGTGGCAACGTAACCTAGTACTTCCCCAAACTAAACGCGCCATGGTGTCAGGGATTGTTACATATTTAAGTGAATTTTAGCACACTCTCGGTAGAACGAATGTTGTTATAAAGCAGCTTAACTTAAAGCAAAAACTTACGCTTACCTCCCAATATGTCCGCTAGCACCGTCTGTCCCGGCGGGGAAGTATTTCCACAGCAGTTAGAACGAGCACTGCGTGGATGTATCCGCAGTACAATATTGTATGTGCCTCACAGGGGCGACGTTTCTTGTGTATATTTCATTTAGCTTAACGTTCTAAAGCACCCTAAGTCATGAAGTTTTGGTAAGGGTGACCTGCCTACAAATTTTCGATCTTTTTTTTTGTTTCCTGTAGTCAGTACATCGTACCGTGACCGCGCGCCTCCTCGCTTCTTTGACGCGAGATTATTTGCCAATTCAACCCCCCTCTTTCACTGCCCATCTGCACCCCCCTAAGGGCTGCATCCCGGACAGTCCAACAATCTCCCCCCTACCCTCCCTCTCTAGTGACGTCACTGCGTGAATCGCTTCTTACCCTCCCGACGCGGTCAATATCGCGATCTGTCAAAAGCCGCGGCTTCCGTTAGCGCCCTTAATTATTGCAATGGGTAGCCATCGACGTGCCCGATTCAACGGGCCCTCCTGTAGGACTTCCACTCTAATGCGATACATTGCCCGCGTTGTCAGACAGAATCGCCCGAGCCTCGGTGGCACCACTCTTTTGCAGGTCGAGCAGATGCTGAAGGCGTACCCCGACGACCGCTGCGTCGTCTTCGACGACTTGGGCGAAGACGGCCTGGGCGCCAGCTTCACTGTGAGGGGCGAAACCTACCAGTGGAAGCCGTACGCCATGTTCCAGGCCGTCGTGGATGTCCTGAATAGCAGCACCATTTAGGACCCCGCTTCGGAAAAAAAAAAAGGGGGGGGGGGGCAGCCGAGATCCGCTCTACTCCACTTTGTTGCTTCGCCATCGACGTTAAGGACGCATAAACGGCTGACGATAGTTAACGTCGTTATTGATATGCGGCAAGCTCTTATTGACATAACCTCGCCACGACGCATCCTCAAGAACGCCACGCGACCATGTCGTCATGGGGCGTTAGTATTGTCGTTCGGCACAAACGACGTATGCCTAAACAGCGATGAGGTGCTGTATGCCACCCTATAGACAGTGACGAGGCGCTTTCCCTAAGCCGCTGTTCCTCAGCGCGACATATTCGTGGATGGTCGTTTAGTTCGCTCGTCCACAATGTTCGCTTAGTCGTGCGACTCTGCTTTCAAGTGTGCTGCCCACGCGTTAACGTGTTAACGGATAGCTTGCTCAGCGTTTCCCTTTTGAGGGCGGCGATGCGCACGCTGCTGTGGTTCTTTCTATACTTTGCGATTGTTGGGCGCTATATCAGTTTGTCGTGAAGCGAATCACACGGTGCTTGGGGACGAGCATTCTCGGCTTCGGTGCCGAAAACTGTACAGCGCATGCTAAGTGCATGGAGTGCCGTAAGCCTGTAAAGTCGACATTCCTTTAGGAGGTCGAGAAGGCTAGTATGCATCTTCACATTATCTCTGCGCAGGACAGGTTCCCTCACCGTGGTATCTCCAATCTATCGCTGTCCTGCAGCAGCTGAACCAATCGTATACTCTTAATACCCGTCCAATTTTCAAGTGGCATTGGCACATCTAACCATCATGCTGTGAACTCTTGCTGTGTTCTCTTGCCTATTGTTTGTCTCCAATTCACATATACCCTTACAGACTAGACGATTGGACCCATATGTCGGTTTAACCGCCCTGAAATGCCACTTTCATTCCATTTGCTTCTCTCTCTCGTTCCCTCTGCCACCCTTGGCTGCAATGTCCGGTGTACTGTGTGTTATATCCCAGGTAAACGTCTCGGGCAACATGGCTGCTCATTGCGCCACCTTGGCGGCTCAGATTCGCAGCCGAATTTCGAAGCGAACTTTGGGACGTAGCTGATTGAAGACAATATCGGCTACGCTCGTTTGTGTTTGCTCCCTAACCCACGCCGCTGCGTTGTAACGGTATACGCTTGTTATCTCAAGTTCCATTGCTCGTTTAGCGATTCTTAACTTCTTCTCAAAGAGTGAGAGAAATAAATGGTCTCGGGCAAGTCGAGTACTGCGTTAGACAACTTACAGGTCGTTTAGTGGGGTTACAGATTGTGTTCGAAGAAAAGGGAGTCGTAGTCGAAGACGACCGATAACTGGGTAGTTTGATGAGCTTAGAAAATTTGCAGGCATGAGTGTGTCAGCTGGCGCTAGGCAGTGGTAACTAAAGGTTGCCCTTGGTTCTACGGCGGACATATAATGACGATAATAATCATTATGGCTAAAGAGCTTCAAGCAAACATTGCACGATTTTCACTGTGTATTTTATGCAATGAGAGATGTTAACAGATACGATACTCGCAAGAAAACATATAAGCGTATAGAATACACATAAAAACACGTGTTCGTTGGGTTCGGCTGGTTTATTGGCATCTGCAGTCCAGGACGTCGCTTGCGGCATTGTTGAGGTGTTCGATAAGCCAAGGAATTCCGCAAGCAACCTTCCGTCGTGAAATGTCACCTGCTCCCAGGAAACTAAAAGAAACTGCTAGAAAAGTTGCATCACGTGAGGACAACGTCACGTTTAGGAGAGGCGGCATGGCCCCATATAGTTCCTCCTGAACAAAGGATACTGAAAAAGGGATGTTGGCTTTCACCAGAAGGTAACACGAAGGTATGCAGTAAACAAAAGCAGCTTCCTCAGAAATGAGAAGTAGCGCTTGTTCAGAACAGCTTCCTCAGCTTCCATAGAATTGATCAAGCAGGTCTCTGGTTTGCTACCAAGCGAGGGAAGTAGAGGACAATAAAGAGGACAGAATACTGCCTAAAACTGAGCTAATCGCTCGGCTGGAACTATGATGAACCAAACGCGACTTTCGGTTGATAAATACTTCCAGGTTTCAATACTTCAACCACCATCAGGGATATTAAAACGAGCATGGTTCGAGTCGCAGGGAGTCCAGCAGTTGGGCCGAGTGGCCCGAACTTTCGGTGGCACGGCCTGTGAACGAGCACCTACTCGAGTTTGGCTGGAGGAAGCGCTAAGGGCGTCTGGCAACACGTGACATGTGACGTCGGAGTACGTCACATGTGACATCGGAATATGTTGCATTGCCGCAGGAGCCACCTCGGCGGAATTGTTGCTGCTGGCAGTGATGCAGTCCGGAATGAAATGCTAAAATTTGGTTTTCCGTCCTCTCCCCCATGTTGGGTTTGGTTGACGTGGCAGAAAAGCGTCGGGCGAGAAGCATGGAAGGAGTAAGAAATTGCTATTTGTCGATAAAATTACTATAGGCCTGCATTATTAACATTCAAACATTGCCATTATTATTGCATTCCCCTCATTTCCCTTCTTGGGTTCTTGAGGTATTTACAATAGAATAATAAAAATTATAGTTCCACCTCTATGAAAAAATTGCGTATGCCTCATGTTCCCTCTATCTATAGCCCTATATGATGCCCCCGCCTCGGTGACTTAGCGGCTGCGGTGCTGAGCTGATAAGGTGGCGGGATCAAATCCTTGCCGCGGCGGTGGCATTTCAATGGCGGCCGAATTGCAAGAAAGAGTCAGTTTCGCCTGAAAGGCGAAGCACTGATTTCGATAGCAAACTAGTAGACAGCTAAGTAAGGATAGCAGTTCTATTGGCCCTATAAACTTGTAAACATTCACTTGCTAACTAAATTAACAAGCATGGTGTCACGCGCGCACAGGTAAACATGAACACATCTCGCTCGATTACCGCGGAAACGCTGTTAAAACGCTGAAGTGAGGAATCGTGGCTGCAGCAGCGATCGAATGGACCTTCGTGCATCTCTCGCTGCAACGCGAACTAAACGTCGAAAGCGCAGCGCATACGAAGCTACCGGCACTCCGCGTACTTTGTTCACATTGCAGACCGCTTTCAAGATGAGGCCCGCGCGGGTGCGCACTTGGGCCACGTTCCCGATCGTTCAAGATACAGCGCCCGCACTACCGCTCCGGAAGCAGCAGCCGCCGGAGAGCAACGCCCCCCTCTCTCTCTCCTCGTCCCCCGTGCCTCGCGCGCGACAGAAGAGGGCGCGCTTCGGCCCCGCCTTCCTCACTGGCGCACGCGAGGTTGAGCTGCGTTCGCTGACTCACCCTCGCAAGCTTTCACTCGCACATACAGCATACGGGGCATGGCGACCATTTTATCGCCCTTGGACTTTATACGGAACATCACGGCGACGCCGACGGCAACGGTAGAAATGCGCTTGGAGTGCCCATATAATCAATGAAACGCCCATGCCCCGCGCATTGGAAGCACAGCAAAGATCTCCTGGTGGTCTGAATTAATCCGGAGTCCCCTACTACTGCCTCCTCCAGCATTCATTCGTTCCTTCCTGCATGGTCCTATAGGATTCTGCATAAAAGTTTAACGTTTCCATGTGCACCCAGGTTATAGTTCGGTGCATGTGGTCATTATCTAATAGGGAGCGCAGCTCTGTAACTGGCTCGCTGTTTGTACGTACAGAACACACGCCGTTCTGTGCGTTGTATCATCGTCAGCAGCAGCAGCAGCAGCAGCAGCAGCCTGTTTTATGTCCACTGCAAGACGAAGGCCTCTCCCTGCGATCCCCAATGACCCATCGCATTTTTGCTTGCTTACGCGGGTATGAGCCATTGCTTATGGTGATAGATGCTTGTTTTGCACTTGTTCTTTATTGAAACGCCGCTGTTCTGTACTTTGTATGCGTGATTCCAATGAATGTGTGCACTTTTCGCTTCCCTTTGCTGAGCGCTTGTAGCCTCTGCATTACGAGGGGGATGAGCCATTGCATTTTTTGCTTGCTTAGCGGGGTACGAGCCATTGCTGACGTCGCTAATTTTTGTCCACGGACGGGCACGAAAAATGCCGGCCATCGAGAGGCCCAGCAGCTTCGCTGTAAAATACTGAACCAAGCGGTCAAGACAAGTATGGTGATGACCGCGCGTTACCGTGGACAAGCTGTAAGTCCCTATAGCTCCAATTCCGCAGGTTCACCAAAAGGTAGTTTTATCGGAATCGATAGATCGATTCCAGCCATTGTTTCAGGTGAGCCGCGCAAGTCCGGAATCGAATGTGTGGCCATGCACACTTGCCGCCGCACACACGGTCCTTAGAGTGTCAGCGCAAGCAAGGACAGTGCACCGAAAAATCACCATCGGACTCTGTCGCGGCCGCTGTCTGGTTTAAGTACCCCAGTGACGCTAACAGCTGCAACAGTGATGAAAGCTATAGACAGTCCCCTATCTACACTGCAGTAACCACTACCTCTGTCCGCGAAGATGACTTTGTTGTGCTGTGGAGTGTGCACGTACGGGTAGTAGTTGTTGTTGTTGTTGTCCTGAGTGGCCGTGGCACATACCCACAGTGGGGGATTGGCCAAGAATCGGGCGGTTTAATTAGGTGCCTAAATAATAATGATAACAAGGGAGTTAACAATTTGGGCGTGTGAGTTTAAAAGTAAACGTTTTGTGTTTGGAGAAAAAGGAAATAATCAGATGAAAACCGGGTAGTACAGGATCGGTATGCTGTGCAGCCCTCATCGTCATCTTCACCGCACCACCACTCTCCCCCCTCTTCCCATCCTGTCTCTGTGTTTCCCCCCGATCCCTTCCCCAGCGTGAAGTAACAGGCTAGAAGCACTTTACTCAGGCCGACCTCTCTACCTTTCTTTAACTCTCTCTCGCTTCCCTGCGGATCGCATTAGCGTCGACATTCATCGTAGGATGGGTCACGCCAGATTTTTATATTCTTTTTTAGTTGAACTAAGCGTGCAAGTACCCAAATTTGGCCCATCCCGCATAGGCATTAATTTCATTAATTTCATTGCATTTCATTAATTTCATTAATTTCAAATGCAGTCCTTCAAGCCTAAGCTTTTGCTCGTTGAATGAGGCGGAAGCAATTTCGAGAGCCGGAAACACGTCGTATAGACGTCGGGTTTTGGACACCACCATGCCGGGTATTAAAGGAGCATCATCGTCGTCATCATCATCGTCGTCGTCATCGTCGTCGTCAAAATACGAACGTGCGTGAGTGTTCGATCCTCGCCTAGGTTTCCCTCTTGGCCGCCGCTGGCAATCTTCGCCCCGATTCCCCAGCGTGTTGCCGTCCACACAGGTCGAATACTGCACCAGGGGCGACGTCCACTGCGCGGCATAGGCGTCTTCTTCACCATTCGTGGTATCGTCGGAGGGCGCACTCTGCGACCAGCTAAGGTGGGCACGTGCTTCCCAAGTACCACCGCTCGTTCCCAGCTGTCTGCCTGCGATTTAGGCTGCGCACGCTAGCGCGGAAGGTAGCTGGGTTCAACGCTGCCTGCAGTGATAAACCATCTTGTAAGAACCCTGCGCTACGCTCAGTTTCCCCTTTCCATTTTATCAAAAGGCTACTTCACAAAACTCAGCTGTCACTGGGGTCTTATTGCACATATAGCTCGAAAATTAGAACACGGAACAGCAACTAGAAGCAAATAACTCCTTTTTGCGCGTAATCAGGAAGTGTGGCGTGTAATCGCTATATAGTTTGTTTTTAATCGGAGATTTGTCCCAAGCGTAGGTTTTGGAATTAAGTCGTTGTTACAATTGCACGTGTACCTGTAAACTAAACAGCGCATCAGAGTAGTTTCGCAATTGCTGTTGTTTCGATTGTTGAGCACTGTACCCAAAGGTCAGCAGAACCCCATCTCACGATGTCTGTCGACGGCAATGCGTTCAGCATTGAATCAATACAGCGACACAACGTATTGCCGTCGTCGAAACGCGTTATGCGTGAGGCGTGTGCTGCAGCTGGACTCCTCTTTCGCGATTCCTTAAGGAGACTCGGCGCCATCTGGCGCCGCCGCCGCGAAGCCTGCGCTTGGCCTCCGAAATGCGAGGCTCGCCGGTGCATGCGAACGCCTATAGAAACGCGTCATGCGGTAACATTCCTCGTACGCCTTTCTGGGCACGCCGTGCCATCTAGTGGCGCTGTCGAGAAGTTCGCGCGTGACCTCCAAGACGAGAAGCGTGGTTACAAACAAGCAGCAAACACCAACGAACCAATCTTGGCAAAGCCACAGAACGGGTAATCGTATAGCCTTTTGTGCGTGTTAGCAGCCTTTAAACAACGACTAGGCAGGCGACGCGTCCACCTGGTGGTGTCGATCGCTATGACGTAGGTGGCAGAGCACAGCGTCCTAAATGTTGCATTGCGCAGGGGACATCTGGGGGGCGCCGGGCTGGCTTGCGCCGCCACGCGTGGTGAGCCACAAGGACCAATCGGAGCTCGCAGTAGTTCGAGCGTCTCGGCGGCGAGAGGGCTCATCGCGGTACCCTGCGGCTGCCGCGATATCTACGCTACGCTGAAGCGTGGCCTCCGAGATTGCACGGTTGCGTCGTTGAGATTTCGGAGGTAATGCCGAGGAGCTGCGTGCTAGGCCATGCGTCCCTTCCGGCCATCAGTAGTGAGTGAGTGAGTGAGTGAGTGTGTGTGTGTGTGTGTGTGTGTGTGTGTGTGTGTGTGTGTGTGTGTGTGTGTGTGTGTGTGTGTGTGTGTGTGCGTGTGTGTGTGTGTGTGTGTGTGTGTTTCAAAAACGGCTATTTTTGTGAGCTTTTCGTGACGCTATTTCCGATTTCGCACGTAGGCTCATCTACATTTATGTTATCTTCTTCTTACGCAGTCCGAAATTTCGTTGCAGTTGGCCTTTAATGGAGGCTGCGCGCTCCGTCGCATTATTCTGTCGTCATGTAACACGCACACACCCAATTGTCACCGTTACCTCCGATATTTCAGAGCCCGTCTTCTTTTCTTTGCTCCAATATTTTTTTCTACCCTTGTGGTTGTTTTAGCGCGATTAGACATATTTCACACTACAGAAGATTCAAGGAATGTAATACACACGACAGGGGGCCCTCAGGTAACGCGAACTTCTCTAGCAAAGCTAGCTAGTCCAACATCCTCTTCTGGTTGCATCATATTGCACGCAAAACAATTGACACTTCTTTTCGGGCGCTTGGGCAACCACCACTGTGCGTCGAGACTTTACTAGACCTCCTGCCGTCGATCACAGTGCACATCATTTAGCACATATGGTCGCAACGCTGTAAACTGGTTTTTGCCAATAGTTGGGAGTCGCACTGACAAAACATCGTACGCAACAATGTGTGCCGATTGACCGGCGTTAGGGCGCCCACCATTCCAAATAACGATCGACAATAAGTTTAGATGGTGCCCACGAAGAACACTAATTGTGCGCAGCGGTTACGTAAAGATAATTCTGTGAATTATGGGCCACATGGAAGCGTGGAAGGTAACTTATCTTAGAAGAGACATCGAAACGTTGCAGTGAAAGATTATTATTGCCGAAGTAAGTAATACGTGTAAGTAAGGCAGCTCGCCAGTAAAAATAAGACATGGTGCTTCTTTTCATCGCTACCATAATTTTTCAAATACTCTGAGACGGGCACTATTATTGGCATGAGAAATTAAAATGAATAGTTCACTATACTTGACAATGTTTCTCTAATTACCTTCTAAGCTAATTACGTGGCGCTGCATATATATATATATATATATATATATATATATATATATATATATATATATATATATATATATATATATATATATATACCACACCAGTTTCGAGAAGTGCGCTTGCAACTTTTGCGGCGAAACGCATTGGTGCTCCATTTACTTCCAGCTTTTCTTTTGCCCACGTTCGCTGTAACGTTGGCATTCGTGTGCAACATTCGTTGCTCACGAATAATCATTATACGATAACTTCACGCGTAGAGACGCTCACTTTATTCATCATCAGCATCAGCATCATCAGCCTGGTTACGCCCACTGCAGGGCAAAGGCCTCTCCCATACTTCTCCAACTACCCCGGTCATGTAATAATTGTGGCCATGTTGTCCCTGCAAACGTCTTAATGTCATCCGCCCACCTAACTTTCTGCCGCCCCCTGCTACGCATCCCTTCCCTTGGAATCCAGTCCGTAACCCTTAGTGACCATCGGTTATCTTCCTCCTCATTACATGTCCTGCCCATGCACCCCCCCCCCCCCATTTCTTTTTCTTGATTTCAACTAAGATGTCATTAACTCGCGTTTGTTCCCTCATCCAATCTGCTTTCTTAACCCTTAACGTTACACCCATCATTCTTCTTTCCATAGCTCGTTGCGTCGTCCTCAATTAAGTAGAACCCTTTTCGTAAGCCTCCAGGTTTCTGCCCCGTACGTGAGTACTGGTAAGACACAGCTGTTATGCACTTTTCTCTTGAGGGATAATGGCAACCTGCTGTTCATGATCTGAGAATGACTGCCAAACGCACCCCAGCCCATTCTTATTCTTCTGATTATTTCAGTCTCATGATCCGGATCCGCGGTAACTACCTGCCCTAAGTAGATGTATTCCCTTACCACTTCCAGTGCCTCGCTACCTATCGTAAACTGCTGTTCTCTTCCGAGAATGTTAAACATTACTTTAGTTTTCTGCCCACTTTATTGGGCAGCTGGAAATATTGGTCACGCTGTTAGCACGCTAGGCTAGTTCGAGGTGAACCAAATTTACCCTACAGTTCGCATTAATCAAACCCACCAACAGTACGTACAGCCCACTCACCCGCGCACAAACACTGAGAAATTTCATGCATAAATCGCGCCAGGAAAAAGAGTGAAATACTTTCGTGAAGACAACCTGAACGTCTAGGGGACAAAGGTGCCACTACGTACTCGCAAGCGAAATGTATTAGAAAAAAAAAATAACTTGCTGCCTCAAAGGTTGCTGCCTTTCAAAATACCAAAGCTGGTCGGCCTCGTGCTCCACGCAGGCATCATGCACCAACCGCCAGGTCAGAAGGACATGCCCGATGCCGGACAGCAAGACCCAAACATGATGCCGATGGAAGGCATGCCTCCTCCCCAAGAACAAAACTGGATGTGAGCCCGCATTTTAAAGACGATATCTTTCTTAGCGAGTTATCTTCACTTTTTTTCCCGTTTTGTTGGGTATGTTGTTTCTAGCCTCTCTCGTGGGCCGATCCTGGAGAGTGTGCAGCCATGAAAAATGTGGGCCAGTCCTCTCTGAAGATTGAAGCAGTCCGACGTTTCCTCCAAGCTTCCCTCACGCGAAGACGGACACGAAATAGAGTGCGACGCGGGCCCGGTGACACCACCCCATCTTGGCGCGAAACCGTGCAGGAAGACATTGTCGTTGATCGACCTCAACTAGAGGTTGAACCACCTTCCAACATTTTTTTTTTTTAGAAACTAGAGCACGGGAACGTGTGCTTTCGTCAAAGGAACTCTAAGGAGTAACTTCTAAGTGAGCGAAGGTTGTTTTGAATGTAGTTTCTATATATATATATATATATATATATATATATATATATATATATATATATATATATATATATATATATATATATATATATATATATATATATATATATGTGCTAGAGGAAACTCTTGCATGGCATTCGCTCAGCTTACCATGAGGACGATGAGATGGCCTATCATCCTGGCGCTTCTGGCTTCAACCGTTCTTGTTGCTTTGTTTCTTACGCTTTGTTTTCTTTTTTTCTAAATCTACAAGGTAGTGTCATAATTTTCGAAGCACGTAACAACAACAAATCTCTCTGACTACATAAATAATCATTCGGATTTGTGGCCCATATGAAGCAATATTCGTGGAAATTGATCAACTTGTACGTTCGCCAAGCCGTTAGAAGCCAGAAGCTTCAGGTATGGTCAAATCCTGCGACTGTCCACCTTTTCCGCGTGACGGCGGAATCGCCATACTTTCAGCTCTTGTACTCGACGTTAGCGCCATAATTCCTATAGTAGTGTATCTTATAGGAATGTTTATTGCTTTGAACTGAAGCTGAATTTAATTAGGAGGTTTTGCGTGCCAATGCCACGATCTGATTACGAGGCACGCCATAGTGGGGGACTCCGGGAAATTCGGACCACCTGGGGTCCCTTAACGTGCACCCTAATCTATGTACACGGTTGTCTTCCGCATTTCGCCCCCATCGAAATGCGGCCGCCGTGGCGGGGATTCGATCCCTCGACCTCGTGCTAAGCAGCCCAGCACATTTTGAACTGACGGAGACACAACTATAGCTCAATCTCATTATGGCCGGCGGGTCGCTGCGTCAGAATAAAGCGTCAAACTAAAAACACGACTGGAATGCGTCAACGACATCGATGTCCCCGCGTCACATTGTCGCATCGTGCCAAAGACGCATGCCGTGGGGTGTCAATATATCATGTGACCAGTCATTGTATAAGTACTATTTTTGCAAATTAACTATGTATGTATTTACCTATTATTCCCAACTTGTATATTGAAGTATATGATGAGATTTCTATGGTGAACTACTACTATTTTTTGTGTAAATTAGTGAGCTAGTACTATTTTCTATTTTTATTTCTACTTTGCCTTTCCTGTATATCATGTTATACCTCCTTTATGTAGCCTCTCCCCTCTATAATGTATATTTACTCTGAGGGTACTATAAATAAATAAATAAATAAATAAATAAATAAATAAATAAATAAATGGAACGACGCCGACAATTGTCAGTGCCGACAAAGGCAAGATGGCGGTAATGTCGGCTATATGGGATGGAATCTAGTGCGGGGACCATCGAGTAGGATTTTTTCTTTGCTGTGACTACATATACTCGGCTAACAAAGCACATCGTTCTGACAAACGTGATAATGACGTCTGTGACCTGAGTATATAGCAAGGTGTGCATGCAGCGCAGTTACGAGCTATCGCTGTAAAAATACGTGCGCATGATGTTCGCCGAACTTTCAGGTTCAGACAGATAGAAGAAAGAGCACGCGTAAGGCACACGCGCGTGGCCTTCGAGTTTCGGCGTGAACTCCAACGCAACGACGCGTGACCTGACATACTCTGGACTATCGCTGTGACAACACTCCATCGTGGGTGGTGTTTTCGTTAGAGTCCCCTGCACACGCATCAAGATTACAATATGGTAGACAACTTGACTCTCAGCGGAGATCGAGGAGTAGGTCATAAAACAGCCGATTGGTGAACACTTAAAGCTAACCAACTGTACACAGAGCGCAAGAGCATAGTAAGGGAAAAGAAGCAGTCCTCGCAAAGAAACGCGTACTATAGACGCAGTTACGCGGTGTACCCAGCGAGTTTTGCTTGGGACGAATAGGGGCAGTTGTAGATTACTAGGGTGCTCACGTTTTCTAAACGCCACAGTTGTTGGCGTAGAGAACGGATAGCCACCACGGAGAGGTCAGTGGAGTTCTGGCTTAAGTAGAGTTTTCGTCCATTGTGTCGGCATCATCCTCAGGGACTACGCGTTGGAGCTGAACCCCTACCGCAAGACCATCGAGGTGTTCCTGATGCTGTCCATGCTGACCACGTGCCTCGGTGTGGCCGGCTACTGCATCCTGTCTTACCTCATCGTCGAGTACTTCTGTGAGTCATTGCGCTGAATACGCGCGGCTTTAGCATAGCCATTGAAAACAGCGCGCCGATCTCTGAAGTTAACAAGTTAACTTTGTTAAAGATAAAGACGTTTTGGCTTGCCTACAGGGGCCTTTTTCGTATTGTAAGTAAATGGTATTCGCCGACAACCACACTTGTTAGCCTTCTTTTATTCAATGTGAGCAGGGCCGACTTGTGGGAGCAGCAATGTCTCTCTTTTTGTGCAATTCTAACTTTGGTGGCGCTTTTTTTCTCATGTGCAATCTTTTCCAGACAGGCGTAATTACATGCGACTTTCGCTTTAGAGTAGCTTTATACGTATGCCCAAATCAAGTCGGAATAATAATATGAAATAATAAAGTAAAATAGTACGAGAAAATGACTGCGGATCAGGTATTTGCTACAGGAAGCTCAAAGCAAATTTTGAATGAGAGACAGAAACAAAAGAAAGAAAGAAAGAAAGAAAGAAAGAAAGAAAGAAAGAAAGAAAGAAAGAAAGAAAGAAAGAAAGAAAGAAAGAAAGAAAGAAAGAAAGAAAAGGAAATATGGGTAAACAGCTTTAGACATGTGGGCAGACCTTGCCAAAGGTGGCTGGCTTCATTTGGCTGGCTGATAGTTTAGTTGACTGATTACAGGCTATTGACTGACATAATGATTGGTTGAATGAGTGACGATGCAGTGCCCACGTGACTCTGGTGACGGTCCGGCAATTTAGTATTCCTCAGAAATGGAATAAACCGCGTGTGCGTCAATAAGTATCCTCCTCTCTGTAGATGGCACTTGTCATAGATAAAAGCGTTCAATGATAAAAACAAAAGAAAAAAAGGAAAGTACGAACATGTAGCAATGTGTCACGAGCCACCGTCGTGTTTAAACGAGTACTGACACAATATTATTTGTGCCCAGTTTTTTTTTTGCGTTTAATAAGTACCTATTGACCTAGTAATCCTGTTAGAGAAACTCGTTTGCTCCAGGCGTGCCCGACGATTGTTTGGTGATATGCTCGTATCTCACGATCAGTGGCAGTTTTGATTTCGAAGAGCACTTCGTGACCCGTGACGTGAGAGGTATGAGCTTGTAAACAGTGACGATCAGGTGAGCAGATAGACATGTGACGCCCGCTGGTGCATCGTCTACCATGCCATCTGTGTTCCTGCTTTGCCTGCTATAGTTTGGTGGGAAACCTGTGCATTGCTGGTACCACCGTAATGCTTCGTTGGACGGAAATCCAATACGCCGTATGATCCCGGCATTATAGAGCTTTAGCCGCGCTTTAGCATGTCAGCAAACTCCTTACCGTTTGCGGCTTGCTAGGTAACAGGAGAGATCTACGGCTGCAACAACGCTGATAGCGACATTTGGAGACGCAGTGCCTAATTAAAGAGCACGCAAAACTAATACTGCAAGAACGACAGAAAGCTGAGCTGGTTGGTGAGGATTCATTATGCAAAAAAGGTGAGGCGTGCAGACAGGACACACGAGAAGAGAAGAAGAAAAAAGCCAACACGGTGTTCGTGTTGTCCACTTCTCTTGTGTCCTGTCTGCACGCCTCACCTTTTCTGCACAATAATACTGCAACTTACATATTCTGCCTAACCGCTGGTGTTAAGCGTTGGTAGCAACATAATAGATTAACGTACCGGTGTTGTTGTTTTTCCTTAGACAATAACGCTGGTGCGAAAAAAAAAATCTAATGCAATGTAGTTGCGCAAATCGTCGGAAGACGTCGCCACCAGCTTTGTTGCTGGGAAGGAGTTCTATGGGTTCTATGCTACTGCCGAATATGGCACGAGTAGCATGTTAATCTGTAAGCGATAAGAACTTTAAGAACTTTCCACGTACGCTTCGTTCGCGGTCAGTGCAAGACACCCGATGCAAACAGTATTGCAGCGTCCCGAACGGCGAGACAAGCCAATGATGTCGCACGTTACCGAAAACAATCACCAAAGCTCGTGACGTAACATTGTTCACAAAGAGGGCCTACGCTGGCGACTACATCGCTAGGTGCTGCACTTTCTGGTTCGCCGCTCGCATGAACGTTAAATTGCAATTGAAATGTGTTCTGAGCTGCATTTGTGATTGGTACTTTACAGGTGGTACCTATGAGCTCGCGGCAATGTATTCTACCAGTTATTCCGAGTTTGAATTTTTGATTCAGTAACCCCTTTAAACGTGATGCTATCATCAGCATCATCAGCACCATCATCATCATCTTCCTAACTTAAAGGGCGCTTGCAGTCGCATCCGGAGGCCTGCTCCGCGCGGCGGAAACCGAAATGGAGATATGCACAGACAACGCCTGCGGCGAGTATGGTGAGTAGCATCGTACTTATCGTTCAATACATCGCAGTAGGTCAAGAGTACGATGTATCGCGCCACAGTTATCAAGTGCTACCGCATACCCTTCACTTCCGATCACACCAGATGGCGCTGAAAATAAATGGTTGCACATGACGTCACCAGCCACTCCAGGCGCCCGCAGCGCAGCGAAACGCGGCCTGCAAGGCTACCAGCTTAGGAGGCTGGAATCAAACGCGATGTATATGCGACAGTGTACATGACGTCATTACGTTGACAAAATTCCTTGTGCGTCCACACTTATCGGAGGCCACGCCACAAGCGTGACAGAAATTTGTTCTTCGTCATTCGGGCATAAAGGGACACTATAACGAGAAAAATGATTTTTGAGCTGCATTGATAAATTACCCTCGCACATGACCCGAAAAAGCCAGTCTTACCGCTATGGAGACAATCGGTATGCCATAAAAAAACAGCGCGGGACAGGTGGCGACGCCACCTTGAACTTCGCCCACTAAAACCCCGTGACGTCACAGATTTCGACGCCGTCTGATCTGGCCTATGTGGTTAAGCATTTGTCGTTGGAAGGTGTCTATATATCATATTCTAAAGAGCCAAAAGAGATTAAACTCATGGAGTATCTATCACTTATTGCCCCGAACCACAGCGGCCGAACTGAGTAGGCAAGAAGGCTTTGCAATTCATGACGCCCCACTGGCGTACCAGCATTGTGGATCCGAATCCTCTAAACACTAGAAAATGTAGTGAGAAGGGTAAGAGCATCCTGTGTAGTTTGCTATGTAGCGCTTGTTTCTTCGACCCAGGTTCGGTTTCGGTAGGCACGAGCCGAACGTGTAATGACGTCACGAAACACCGATTCCGTTCCTTCCTGCAATTGCTCCTGCAAATGCTGCGGCTGCTACGCGCGAGCGCGAGAAACGGTAGGGAAGCCTGCAGCAGCACCATAGCTTGCAATTTATTGAGGAACGTAATCGAGGCCAGCTTTTAATGCTTCGCGTCGTGTGTGATCTGCAAGCGCGTCGTTCCTTGGGCACTGCAATAGTTGTCTTGCTTGCTGCGTCGCGCCACGTTGCCTCAGCGTGTTGTTCGAGCACCATGCGAGGGGTTCTTTATAGTGCAACGCTATATGATCTTTGTTATCGCTGTCACTGCTTAGCGTTCGGGGGAAACTGCCACTATTTAAAACGAAAGCCTTAGAGCTCTGTGTTTCAAGGTCACGTTGTGAGGTACAGAAAATATCACGTAACCCAAGGAAGGCCAGAAGCGAACCAAAGCATGTCCAGCCGTGTATAAGAGACGATTAATGATTAGCCAAGTTCATGATTGATTAGTGTTTGGATTAAGGTGGATTAGGGTGGATTAAGGTCGATTAATGAGCATTAAGGTGGACGAAGGAAGATTAAGGTGGATTAAGGAGGATCGAGGTGGATTAAGGTGGATTAAGATGAATTACAATAGGCTTTACAAGGCTATCACCTTCGCGTCTCTTAGGCGATAGTTAAGGACACCTGGGACTTCTTTTTACAAGTTTGTGTAATCCTCGGTGTATGCAACGTAAAGTGTTACGCACGAGTTTTAACTAGAATGCCTTGCCAGAAATTTTTGAACCAGCCTTTGCTTCTGTCGGCCATTTCATATTAGCTGTACACGTCCTATGCGGGAAAAAAAATTTTCGCGTTTTTTTTTTCGCTGTCTCCCACTTTTAAGCCTTCAGATACACCGCCTGAATGATTACATTTCTTTAAGACATGTGCACGTAATTCTTCCGGTGGGCGCGGGCCGGGCCGGGCTATAATCGCGCGGGCCTGGAGCCACGGGCCTGGGCTGGACCCAGGTTTGAAACAGCACACCCTGGCCGAAAAAAAAAATCGGCTCATACGTGCAGTGCTCTACGCGCGCTGTCTTTCCGCGTGGCTATAGTGTTTGAGATAGCGTGTTCTGAGTTTTGAGACGCGGCGTGCACGGTTGAAATGATTAAGCGAGGGGCACGCGCACACTCCGCTGCGGGCGTTGCTCGTCAAGCCAGCAATGTGACAGCCAGTGTTTGCGGTCATCGAGTGAGGTCTCTTCATGATCGTCTGTGGGGTGCGTTTCACGGTTGCGGTCATCGAGTGAGGTCTCTTCATGTTCGTCTGTGGGGTGCGTTTCACGGTTGCGGTCATCGAGTGAGGTCTCTTCATGTTCGTCTGTGGGGTGCGTTTCACGGTGTGTCTCTGTAGTTAGTACGCGAATGCTTACTTCGAGTAATATGACCCTAAGAACTACGAAACTTAACTTCGCGTGTATTGTGTATTGCGTGTGAATTGCGTGTGAATTGTCTGTATTACATTCCTATCGTTATCAGTGCGTCGCGTTACGGGCGAAAATGCGTGTTTTTTGCTTTGCTTTCGGTACATGTTCTTCATACGAATCGGTGTGGTGATGGCAGTGCGCTTCTCCGCAGAGCACCGGACCATGGGCTTTGTCGATTGGAGGGGCAGCCCGTGCGAGAACTACTTTAAGTACGCCTGCTCGGGCTTCCAGAAGGAGGCCGTCGATCTGAACTTCGCAGTGTATAGGCCGCACAACGAAGTGATAGACATCGAGTACGGCATCCTCATCGATCTCCTCTTTCATGGTATGCACGTCTCGCCGAGAGGCTTGAACATACAGGCGGTACAGTTCAAACAACGAAAATTCCCGTACACAGATGCACAGATCCCGAACATTGTCTTTTCTTCTTTATCTTTTTTTTTTGGGGGGGGAGGGGACAATCAGTTCTGCGATAGCCCGAAAAAGGAAGAAAGGTTCATGAAATTGAAAATTTACATCCACTAGACTGTAGCACGAAGCTACCAAGGAAACCATTGCACATTTCTCGGACTCAAAGCTGCGAAGTTGACGACAAATTTGTCTTCGTCCGCGGGGGGGGGGGGAGGGGGGAGGGGAGGCGGAACCTGGACTGAAGCAACGTCTTTACGCTCTTGCATGTTGGCTAACCAGGAGGGTATGGCGGATTGCAGCGCGAGGGCTAATATAACTCGAAGCAAGGCACGCTGAATATGGCAAAATTAGTTCAGCGGAAGACTGCAAGATAGAGGAGCTTAGAGATAGTTATCTTTGCGATAAGCACAGCCGTCGTTTTCATCCCCTTACGCCACTGCCTGCTGTGTTCTCCGAAATATGTGTGCGGGTCCCACCGCACTGGCGGTTCGCGTGGCTCTGCACAAATCGCCCAGTTTTGAAACTCTGCGCAAATCGGCCATTTATAAAACTGCGGGACAGCGGCGTAGTGTGTGTACGAATCAGACTACGGCCTGCACATTGCCGCGCGGACACGAGCTGAGTCCGTCAGCGGCGGGCAAAGGTTCATTTTCCTTTGCCATGTGGTCACGGTGACGATGAGGATAGCTTATATGGTTAGCTGATTGGACTAAGGCATATGGTACTGCAGCGTGAAATGCATCGATAAAAGCAATCCTTAAAGTGCCCACAGTCGTTAACAAACTCACTTTATTTACTTGCACACACACACACACACACACACACACGCACACGCACACAAGAACGCACGCACGCACACACACACATGCACGCACGCACGCACGTAACTGTATACGTGCGACATGGCGACACTGTCGAGGACACGAACACAGCATTTCTCCCTTCTGTTAACGCAGGCAGATAATGGCACCAACCGGTGGGCGAACTGAACTGCACGATAGCGACAGCGACAGCGTTAAAAGCTATCGCTGTAACGCAAAAAGATGGGTAGTCTATAGAGAAACTCCCCGTTTTTTCCTTCTGTGCGCGACGCAGATGGTTCCGACCAGTGGCCCAGCAAAATTTTTGAGCTGCACAAGATTGCCAAGGAGGCGTATCGAATCTGTCGCGCTACCGAAGGTGAGTGCGTGTGATCCGTTTGCCTATGTTCTGCGTTCTTGAGCGGTACAGCCAAGTGGACACGTGTTTCCGGCGTATTATTTGCTCGAAGCCGAGCTTTTACACCTCTCTTTCACCTGTGTATACAAATAAAAGCAATCATTAGGTTTTATCCAGCCGGGCTGTCCTAATATTCTGGCAGAGAATAATATTTGCGTACCAGCGATCTCGCGCAAAAAGAAAGAAACACTAATTATAGTCGGTGACATTGTATAAGCATGCAAAGGCAAATACACCGTTGTCCCAATGTCTATAGGTGCGCCATACAATTATTATTGCTCGCGTTTTCTTAACGTCGTGGCGGAGACCAAATTATTTGGATGTCGCCGCCACTCTGGAACATTATTTTGGAAGGTGCAGTCGCGGCGCAGTGGGGCAGATGAACTATAGTTTTGAGCGCGAGACTTGTACCGAATTGCGTTACGTTAGGTTATCACGGAGTACTCTTGTTCACGTGCTCGAATACCACTGAATAATTTGCTGCGTGGTGTCTTCCACATAGTGATGTGTTTTATCTTTTCTTTCTTTTATTTCGATTTCATAAAACCACTGTTCCGTCGCAGCGTGCAAAGTGTTTACGCTCTTAATACAAAATGCCCGAGAGCGTCGACATCTTAAACGACAAAAAGAAATTCACTTTGCTCACCGTATCCCGTCGTGTGATTACTTGGGGGCGTATAGGGTTGACCTCCAAGCTGAAGCGAGGAGCATTTCGCTCTGCATCTTATATATCTCCCTGTTTCGGTTATGTAAGAGAAAGAAATGTTCGTCCTACGCCTGAGGCTGCACATTCTGCTTCACACAGCGCGGCGTTTTCATTGCACAGTCGTGACCAATTTGGTACGGAACACCGAATTTACTTTTAAGCCACGATTATTCGTGAGGCGTGCATATATACGACGATTACAGGCGAAATGGACAGCATTGGCGTTGATTTTATCGGCTATTACAGGTGAACTATGGCATATAGAGTATCGGCTGCTTACGTGAACGCAAGCAAAAGCGACTAACGCCTAGCTAAGAGAAAAAACCTCCTCGTGGCCACAAAAGTCATTTGATTTCAGTATACCAGATGACACTACGAAATTTGGGCGTTCGCCACCGGCTTACCGCGCGAAACGCTCTACACTTAACAGACAGCTTTAGCAGGGTGCTGCCGCCTCAACGTTACGGACAGCTGGTAGCCACGACACGGCGAATTCGCAGAGTTTACTGAGAGCTGGTATAGGTTTACCGGACGGCTGCCGTCGGTAACCGTGACTACGTGACAAAATGTCCATGCCCTCGCTGCCCGCTTCCAAGCTAACTTTATTATCACCAACTTGATCACTAACGACCATTTATGTCACGTTCTTGCGACTGAGAGCAAATTAACACGACCGAGTTATCGTCGAAGCTGGAAGGCGCGGCCACGCGTCCGTGACGCAGTCACCGTAACCGACGGCAACGCCGTCTGGTGTAAACTGTACCGGAGCGCGGTAAACTCCGCGCATGCGCAGTTGCGACAGCCTGTATCGTGACCGGTAAAGTGGTAACGCTATGCTAGAGCTGTATTAAGCAGAGCGTTTCGTACGGCAAGCTGGTACATTTGTGGCATGAAAACTAGTAGGGGCGAAATATACGGTTAATGCTAGCGCCTGCCGGTGTGATGTTATAGTTGGCCTTAACGTGACACTTGGTGGCAAAGTTGCACATTGTTGGCTGCTGTGAATTTCTCTCACGATTAAAGCATTTCGTTAAACTATGTAGTGTAAGCATGCGGCCACCTGAGAACGTTCAGGGCTATGTGATGGAGCGCTGCATCACATATCGTTTTTTTTTTTTGCTTACTTAACTAACTAACCCAACTCGCCACCTCGTTGCCTCTGCCCTCTTCTGATCGCGCAGACGAGTGTGATAATCATTTAGTGAATCCATGTCAACTATTTCTTTGTCACCAAGCTATGCAGGTTTCCATTGGGGAAGCTGTATAGTCGGTAGGTGCTGTATAGCGTTTGCTACGCATCTTTGCTCTTATAAGAACAAATTTAAGATATGAATAGAAAATTTAAAGACGTCTTGCAAAGAACACGGCGCACACGTATAACTTCGACCAGCTGGTTATAGAGTGTTTAGATGTTAGTCGAGAAAAATCCTGGCCTTAGAGGGACATCGAGGAGAAATACTTTAATTAATTTAAGCTGATAAAGTATTCTTTCAAAATTCAAGATTCGATAATGTTGCCGTATATGTTGTTGATTGCATGCTAGAACAGAAAATGAAGACGAAACTTCCAGTCTTTTTTTTTCATTTTGCGCGTGCGTTTCAGCGCCGGTATGCGTCAGCGTGACGTCACATAGCATATACATGGCAAAGCAAAGTTTCTCAAAACCAGGCGTGGTCTAATTCTTGCTACAGTGGAATGCAAACCATCTTTCCCAAGGGGAATGTAGCTGGCTCCTAGCGGACGCCTTCATTATATATTCATGACGTCACAGCGATCTGGTGCGAGAACTTGAAGGTGGCGGCGCCACCGTCTTACTTTCTTGCGTCTTAGCTCACCGGGTCCCTTCTCACGGTAACAGATGCCTTTTTTTTTAATTAAGGAAGAAATTAATAATTTATAGTATTAACATCATTAAAAAAATATGGGGTTTTACGTGCCAGAACCACGATCTGATCATGAGGCATGATTATAGCGGGGGACTCCGGAAGTGTGGACCACCTGGGCTTCTTTAACGTGCACCTAATTCTAAGTACGCGGGTGTTTGCGCATTTCGCCTCCATCTAAATGCGGCCGCCGTGGCCGGGATTCGATCGCGCGACCTCGTGCTCGGCAGCCCAACACCATAGCCACTAAGCAACCACGGCAGGTTATAAATTCTGTTGAACTTATCTTAATTTGTTGTTGTCTCTGTAACGGCAGAGGCCTTTCAAGGATATTATATCGACTTCATGCCGCACAACGCGTGTATTTCGTGTGCATACGTTGCCTAAATAAAATTTGCAGGTTGGTGCCTGCGTAAGCTAACCGAGAGGGGAGAGGAGGCGTGAGAATGATTTACGCGGCCTCCATTTTAAAACTAAGTGCTGAAAAATCATAATCCGCGATGAATGCTCGCGTCCTAGTATAGTCATTCTGTAATAACTATATACACCAATCACGTGCTCTTCTTTGTTTTGTGTGTGTGTGTGTGTGTGAAGGTTTTCACGCCGATCTTGTCAGAGAACTGTACTCGGCGAAGTCGCGGGGCGTCAGCTACGTCATCAGCAAGTTCGAGCAGCTACACCCGATATGGCCTTTCTACACGCCGGTTGTCGGGGACATGAAATGCTACGTGAGTGTTTGCCTGGCATTAACCAAGTGCCCGCATTGTAAAAGCCCGTGCATATTGACACGCTTACTTGTTTGTCAGGTGGCCGTGTTCCACCGCCTAACAAATGTTACTGCTCAGCGCAGGACGAGCCTGCATGTATCGTAAGCTTCTCGAATGTTATCGACGATTCTATCCGCTGTCTGTTGTGCACCGAAACTAGTGTGATCTGATTGCATGTACGCGCCACGCGAACTGTGTAGGGCTTTCAGGAAGACACGCGGGCACTAGCGATTACTCTGGAACATCCGATGACTCATGTATAAAAGCGTACGCGCTTGACCCACTGATCAGATTTTCGACAATCGCCGACTGTGTTCGCCGCTGTCGTTGTTCATTGAGTGTAGCCTGTTTTCGAGGGCATGGCGTAGAGAAAGGAATACCCCTTTCTCTAAGGGCACGGGTTCGGCAAATAAAACGCTAGTTTTGTCGCTCACAGTTTTGCTGATTTCTCCACCGTCGCTACTACGTGACAATATTAAACGACAGGCGCTAGACGGGCGCTGTAATTATTGACTAACAAGCAAGTAAAATTTTTGTTCACTTATCTGCCCTGCGTTAGTCTTCTTCGTTCTGTTCGTTTAGTTTTTCGTTCGTTACATTTGACCAATTTCTGTGGCCGCCTGGACCGCCGACACCGCATAACTAAGCTTTTCATTACCGTATTCGATCAGGTGCGCTGTATCACAATGGCAAAATGCGGGCTTCGAACGGGCTATACTACACGGCTGTTGACAGCAAGCAAATGAAGTTTTCTTCTCGTCATGCTCACCATCATAATCATCAGCACTATTATTATTATTATTATTATTATTATTATTATTATTATTATTATTATTATTATTATTATTATTATTATTATTATTATTATTATTATTATTATTGTCGTCATCGTCGTCATCGTCATCATATTTCTATGTCCACTGCAGGTTGAAGGATCTCCCAGGGATCTCCAAATGCTCGTCTTACGCTCGCTGATTCCAGGTTACGCCGCCAAATTTCCAGATTTTCGTCGCACTTCCTAATGCTCCGCGATCCTAGACAGCGTTTCCCTTCCCTTGGCACCCATTCTCTAACTAGTAATGCACTTTACGCTTGTTTAAACTTGCAAGCTTAGAAAGCGGCACCAATGTAGACACAGCGGGGGGGAAAAAACCTACCAATGCATGGCCAATATGGCCAATACTGGTCAATATGCGCCAACGTAAGCCAACGTTTCCCGTGCTGCTAGGCTTATTCTTCACAGGGGCGTAACACCAGGCAGCGCGGTGTATCCTACGGTGAAAACGATCCGACAACAAATGTAGCATCCAATACACTAAGGAAACAATTTTGAGGTAAGAAAATGAAAGCCAGTGCGATTGCAGAAAAGACGGTTTTCTAGGATAGCTTTGAAGGACGTGATGTGGGGCGCAACATGAATTACATAGAACCGTTACACCGGCTGCCTCAAATAGAAGCGGATTCCCGAAAAAAAAAATGGCGGCGTGACTGCTCCCATGCATCTCCAGTTAATTTGAGTATTGAAGAACGCTTGGGAGTAAAATTAAACCAGCTCCGTTTTCATTCAACTGGCGGGGGGAAAATATTTGTCATTTTATTTTTAAAAAATAAAGCCCAACAGCTTGTTATCGAATTGCATGCCGGGAACTCAGCGGCGCCACGTTATTTCGACGTCATTTCGACGTCACTTCGAAACGTTTTACTGCACTTGCGCGGGTTTTTTATCCATAAAAGTACTCGTAGCTACAGCTTACTATGTCGAGTCCCTTGTATCTTTAGAGTGCATTGTACTCCGTATTTACTCCGTATTAATCCATGAGGTCAGGGGGTGCGCTTGTCCAAAAAAGTGGCTTGTGTTTCCTCTATATTGCGCTGTTTCCGACGTAACGAATCTGCCCCCTGTGACGTTTATGGCGGACCACTTAATGGACACACTATATATCACTTTACACTGATAAAGTATTCGAATCGTTGACTCTTTGTTGGACCAGATGTTGCATCATGTTGTGTTGTTGAGTGCAACAAAAGTAATTAAAAAGAGTTTTATTATTTGGGCTGTTCAGATAAGCGCACAATCAGCCACGTACGTGCCTACGAGCAGCCATCAGTATAGCGCTGACGGATAAAGAAACAAGTTATCCCGTTGGATATTAGGGTGTTTTTTTTTTAGGTAGGGGGAGGGGGGGGGGACTTTAAATGTGAATCTGTGGGAGCCTTGTATCTACCTTCCGACTGGCACGTGCAGCTCACCTGCTTCCTTGGAAACTGTTATGTTAATAAAACCTTAGTTTTTAAGTAAGCGTCTGTCCTGCGCGCATCATTTCCTTCCTCCCTGATTCCGCCCAACGACCCACAACGTGATAATGTTTCTCGAAACTCCGTGTTCGTTGATTTCGCGGCAATGTATCGATTGTTCATTGATTGCCCGATGAATTTACTGCCCAAGGGAAAGGGGTGCTCAAAGTTGCGCTTCTTGAATTTTGTGCCGAAACCCTAGCGCCGGTATGAAGGGTGACGTCATAAATTTCGTGTGTTTTTCTTTTATCTCATGATGCCGCAGTAGAAGCTCTCGAAACTTTCTAGGTTAGATCTAAGGCCCGTAGTACAGTATGATGTAGTCCAGGTTTAGCGACAAAAAAAAAAATTCGACCAGACCCTAGCACACGCCATCAAAATCCAAGATGTCACGGCAAGCTCTCCGATATCTCGGAGGCTATGGTGACGGTTAGCTCGAGCCAAAAATTCCGAGGCAGCGTCGTTACCCGTCTTTCATTTCTTGCGCCTCATCTGATTTGCCTCCTGGCTTATCTGGCTTATCTCCTCACGTACGGTAAGAGCGTCTTTCAAATTGTAGAAAGGTCGGCTATCAATACAGCACCGTTATTTTTTTTCTTTTAAGCATATTCCTTTAAGTGCTGACGTTTCGCGACTGCGTATCGGTTATCGACTAATACACTTTAGTTGAAAATTGCGTAAGCAATGAGCGAAAGCGAAACAAAGTGGTGAACGTCGTCTTTTGGGTTTTCCGGCAGCTGTTTCCACCGGAGATGTTCGTGCCTGTGACAGCATACACGAACGATGACTTCATGGACGAATTCGTGGGCGCCTTTCTGAACCACCTCAAGGACAGCGGCTTGGACGACACTCCCGAAGTCAGGAGCGACATTGATTTCTTCCTGAGCGTGGAAAAGACCATGGCTGGGGTAAAGGCGCGTCAGTCTCCAGGAGGTTTTCCTTTGTTGTTTTTTTTCAATTATGAATGTTATGACAACCTCACCCACTCTGGGAATCTGTTTTCTCGGAGTTTCTTTGGTGTAGATGTCTGTGTTAATGCTGAAGTATTGGCGTTGTGAGGAAGGTACATTTAATGTACATAAACGTTTTCTGTGTGCATAGGTTACGCTGACGTTGTACGTGTGACGAGATTGCTTCTGTTATGAGCTATACACGAAATTAAAGTGAAAGGGGACAGCGAATATTCGAAGTTTCGAATGCGAATAGTGAATGTGTAATATTCGATACTTTTTTTTCTTCAAAATTAACTATTCTGTATATTCGAATGCTCAAAACGAACCAAACATTCGGCATAAACGAACTGTTTAAGCCTAACTGTTGTTCCCCGTGTGCTAAGAAATGTACCGCTCGTGATCAAAAGTTTGACGACGACAAAAGTGTTCGAAGGAATGCAGAGATAAAATGCCCAATGCAAGCTCTGTTTACGACTTCGTGTTGGAGGCCTACGTGACAGCCTGGGATTTTCGCATGTGCTCTGTCACTTAGTGTTCTTGGAAGTCTGGCAGTCATGAACTTGTATCTTTTACGGTGCAGCAAGTGACGTTTTCTTTGCAATGGGCCTTTCAACATGCGTCTTCGGTAGAAAAGCCCCTCAGTAGTTTTCTTTTTCTTTGTCCACAAATTCTATCCTGTTTCTTTTTCGGCAACCATTTAGTTAATCTCTTTTGAAAACTAGTCATATACAACGGCCGTCTATTTTTTGGGTTTTTTTTGGAAGGCTTGTGTGCAACTAAGCTTTAATGTCGTTGAGGGGATGCACTTCCAGTTATTCTAATGACAATCCCTCATCCTGTGTTTCAAACTGATCGATGGCTCCTGAATGTAAGCCGTCGTTTTTGCACTAGCCAGTACAAGCGCGGTACCTAACTTAATCAAAATAAATAATCCTGGTGTAAATATATGTCTGCATCTGACTATTGGGAATTCGATTCCATATTCGATACCTACTAGTCTTATTCTATTCGCATCCGAAAAAAAGTGGTATATCGCCCATCTTACGAACACCTACTATGCCTTCAGGAGTCGATATATACATACACGACGACAAAGAAATCGTTATGCTGGGAGTACACTGCCAAGAATTTCGCGCGGTTTATGCGGTTTGGCATTTAGGAAAATTAATGTCTATTAATTGTATTGAGCCCCGATCACTCAGCAAATGAGTTGAGGAGAAAAAGCATGACTATGGGGGACGGCAACTTGCAATCATCCGTAGCTCTCTTAATATGAGATGCTTCACCTGAATTGTGGCGCGAATGTTTTACTTTAGCTGTGCCCTGCGCTTCTACAAAATTTGTCCCAACCGCTTCAGGGACCCTTTCCGATTCCAGATAACCAGCCACTTTTCATGAAGTTCATTCACTAAATCAGAATTATGTTTCTTTCAGTCGGTAGAATTGAGCTTTATCTCTTAATTGAAACAAATTTTATTCAGGTCTGTTATCTAATGAGTTAACTTTTGCATGCCACGTTACTCGTTCCACATGTAAGCACTTCCGACACACGTAATACGCGAAAGCACGGCCTTCGACATCTGTATCTGTTGCCCAGAGAGAGCCGTCCCGTGGGCTTGGATTTGGACACCCCTAAAAGGGCTGTTCAAATCTACGCACCAGCGGCGTCTTCCTCTGGATAATGATAATTATCTCGAAGACATGCTTTTGCTGTATGCATGCCGCGGTAGCGATTTCGGGAGTCGGAAACACGTCATGGACTTGTTTCCAGCTGGTCGCTTTGTCATGGATGTTTTGGACACCACCTATAGGGAATTCGAAGTTCACCTCGAGGTGAAGCTGCATCTTGAATTGCCTTCTTTATTTCTTGAAAGAAGTGAATGATTGCCACAGCTTCACATTCGGCGGTCAACATGGGATGGATGGATGGATGGATGGATGGATGGATGGATGGATGGATCATAGTTTCATACAATAATTGGATGGATGGATGGATGGATTCTATGAGCGTCCCCTTTGGAACGCGGCGGTGTTTGCGTCACCAAACTGTTGTTCTTATTTTGCATAATGTGCGTTCTATTTTTTTCAATCGAAGCTTGTATTGGCTCACAAGTGGCGTCGTCGTGGTCACGCAAAAACCCAGCTGCTCCCAGAGCAGAGCAGCTGCAGGAAAGGGCCGTTTGACGAGTTGACAGCTGCGCCGGCGCCGTAGTGTGATTCATCAGCAAGGATTCCAGCTGCTTAGGCGCGCGCTCACGCCAAACGCGTATCCAATCAGGAACGTTTCGCTTCAGCCGGGGAGGGAAAGGGCAGGAAAGGGTTTCGTTTCCACCGGCTTCGTTTCCGTTCAGTTCATTCTCGGAAAACGGATGGAAGGGCCACGCGTTGTGCGTTCCCCCGAGGAACGGGCAGCGTTCGAAGAGCGGCGACGAGGACTCGACCTTGAAAGGGCTCGCCGTGAGCGCGCCGATCCATCCGTTAGAGCCGCCCAAGTACAGCCAATCCGACAGCAACCAGATGAAGATCCTGAGCTGAGGTAGCGGAAGGCCGAAGCAATCCAGTACAGTCACCTGTGGGTACCGTGTCGAAGGTCAGGTGCACGCAAGACGAGCTTTGCCTACACCCATTCTCCCGTAGGCCAAGGGTTGTTCATTTTTATTTTCAACGCAAAGAATTCCCAGCACCAGAATTTCTGATCCGCGATTGCGAATTTTGTTGAAAATGACAAGCGCCGTCTGTCGACTTGTAGCAAAGCGTCATCTGCCATGTTGTACAGGGCACGGCAAAACGAAACTGATCGCTCGAAAGCGTAGATGATGCATACCTGCTGTTTCCACTCTTGTTTCGTTGCTATACGCAAAGCAAGCGACCCGTGACGGTGCCGGCAACAACCTACGAGCTTTAGTTTCGGCTATAGGCTCACTATAATGAGTGAACAAAGTGAAATTATCATGCTAAACAATGGCCGACGCTGCTGTAAAATAAGCTAAAAAATAAAACAAATATTCCTCAAGATGAGCGAACAAAAAAAGAAACGTCTTATTTCTAAATATATTTGCATCATTTTACTTTGTTTTGTAGATTCAAAAGTCAGAGTCAAATATACGTGAATTGTTAAATCTTGTGTTAGCTGCTATGAAAATGGCGACGCTGTATTTCCAGAACCAAAACTAGCCAGACTGCCCTCCCTGACAGCAACTGCTCACGGTGTGACGTCAGTAAAATCGTGGGAGGCTCGCGCCACAATGGTAAGTAGTGCAGCGCGAAGCAGGAACGAGGGACACGTAAAAGATGAAGATGAGCGCTCCTCGTCCTCGTCTTTTCCGTGTCCCTCTGTCCTGCATCACGCTGCACTACTTAACACTACGGAAAACCGACCACCCAGAACCACTACCCTTCTAAGCTACAGTGGCATGGGCGCGGTGCGAGTCAGGTATTTCGCTCATGGTACAGTGACATCTGTTTTCACCGCATTAGCACTGTTCTTTCTTTCACGTTCTCCGCGATAAGTGGAACACCTGGTATATTGCAAGATTTCCAAAAAGTGAGTCCGCCTAAGCGAAGAAATGCCTTCGCATTGAAAGATATTTCGTAATCGACGAAAGACATTCAGAAAGTATTTTGTAACGGGTATCCCAAAAGACAGTGGCACGTTCTGCCTCTCTGTTTGGTGCAGCTCTCGACTCATCCCAAGCGACGCCTCTACAAACCCATCGAGCGAACCGGCTCGACGAACGACATTCAAAAGGTAAGCCTCCCCTCAGTTGCGTGCAGCGTCTACCGTTGCCTCACGTCGTCCTGTTTGCAAACGTCCTGATAACCCACTAAGCAAACGAAGCAGGGCCACTGTAAGCCTAAAAAAATTTGGAGGACGCTTTAGCCTCGCCTTTAAGAGTGGGACGCGATAGCATTCAAAGATCCCTGACTGCTTCTCACGCTTCCCGGCAACTGGGGCGTATGTAACTGTAATGTTTACCGGGAATCGCTTGCCGCCGGTATTCTGGTAGAAACGAGGCCTCTTGCGTGGGCCACGATGCGGTACGATGGATTTATGGATGCATGGTTGTTATGAGCGTCCCCTTTGGAACGGGGCGGTGTGTTGCGCCACCAGACTCTTGCTATTATACTGCCTAATGTCCTACCTAGGTTAAACAATAAAAAAAAACACTATGAACTCCCACAACCAAACTTTCTGATCCCCTAATGCGAACTGTGCTTTTGTACGTCCGCGTTTTTTTGTCGTTTCCCTACTTTAATTCCACCAATCCTCCTATCGCCTCTTACTAATCCCTATTGCAGACATGTTTACTTTTCCACGGCTCTCGCTGAACCTAAGGGCTTCAAGGAGGCCAGTGGTGCCTAAATCGACCGCTGGGTAGACGTCTTCACATCCTAATAAAACATGCTCCATCGTTTCCCTAGCTTTACCGCCGCAAGCACATGCTTCTTCGTCCTTCTTATATCTCGCTTTATATGAGCGTGTTCTAAGGCATCCCGATCTCGCTTCGAAAAGTAATAAGCTTCCCTTTGAGTTATCATAAATTGTTTATTTCCTGATTTCGTCTTTTCCTATTAAGTAGTTGCTCATGGCAGGTTTCTTTTCCACGATGCGGCGGAGGCAAGCGCCATCTGGATGGTGGTGTTGCAACGAACCGGGCGCGCCGCTTCGTCGCCCCCAAGATACTCGCGCGCCGGCGCGCGCAAATAGCGGACGCCGTGGCCGGTTTATGGATGGTAGAAACGCTGGAAAAGGAGTTTCTTTGAGTTTTCGCGTACCAGAATCATGTTTTGTCGTATAGTCAAATTATAATCCAACGCAATCGTGTCTGTAGGTTGTGCGTAAGGCGTACTTTACGATTTTTCGACGTATTTTAGCTTGAGAAATTCAATTATTTCAGCAGCTTCCTTACGCCACATGGCGGGCCTGGGTATGGGTGGTTCCAAAGTATGTTTGCCGAAACGACGTGTGACACTGGACGCCGCCGCCGGATGCTTTACAACATGGGGCCCTTAACGCTGTCGCGTTAGTAAGTTGGGATCATGACCTCTGAAATTTGAGTGCGCCGGCTGGCTTTCCGGTGCGCGCAAATCTGGGAGGCCATGTTGGTGGCCATTGAGTTTTCTACAAAAAGCGCTAGAGAACCGTGGCACTACGATAGCTCAGCTTTAACACAAGCTACCAGGATAGTTATGGACAAGAAACGAATTAGTCTACGCTTCTATTCTTACTCTCGTCGGGCAGGTTTCTCGACGGCAAAAAAAAAGATAAATAAACTTAGCCAAACGGCAGATGAATGCATTTGGGAACTTAGTCGGACTCGCAGAATGTTCAGTCCTCAAATTGAGTAAAATATAAAGTGCACTCAATTAATGATTGACATAACTTCGAGGAAGATGGTAACATATCTGTACGAATACAGGCGCCAGGAACAGGAAATATACTATTAGAAATAGTTGACGAAGTGTCCGGCGATGCCCCTTTATGTGTCGTCTTACGTACACTAAGAGAAGCTTTTGATATATGTTTCTCCTTGTCAGTTCGGTACTTCCAATACTTTTTTGGCCTCTCTTTTATAAAGTTGGTAAGTGATAAAAACATAATGATTCATTTTAACCTATCACTCGCCTAAGCGTTGCTCACGCTATATTGTCACACTGCACTTTCACATTGCCTTTGCTATCTTTTGCTATCCGTAGGATGATGTCGAAGAATAAAATTGAAACAAGCAAACGCTAAAAGCAACATTGACAGTCCAGCCCCCCCCCCCCCCGGTATTTTGTTCGTTGTTTAGTGGGATAAACTACCGGGTGTTTCAGCGAACACTTTAAAAAAATTAATATTGCCTGTGGCAGATCGCACAATTCCAGTCCATGAGCTGGTCTACTCGAAGAGGTTGACATTACTTGCACGAAAAAAAATTAGACGCATAATCTCCTAATTAACAAAAATTCCCTAAATAATTTTAACTAATTTCGTTATGGCACGTATTGCAATTTACAAATTCTAGCCGGGGAGTTCGCAAGGCGGATACACTTGGAACGAATTCTCAGGATAAGACCAGTTTCGAAACATTAGTCTCCCGATTTTGCGGAGAAACGCATTGACGTTCCAGTTACTTTTGTGCTTCGATGCATAAAAAGACGTTTTGTTAAGAAAACAAGTGGAACTAACCCCAAGTTCAACGACGCATATCTCGTATGTGGTGTCATGCACACAATTCTTTTCAAGCGGATACGCCTTGCAGTTTCATCCGCTAGAACTTCTAAATTATAATCTGTGTCATAAGGTAATTAGGGAGAAACTTAATTAGAAGACATTTGTTAGTTAGTCGATTACGCATTTCAATTTTTCCTGCAAGTAACTAATGCCCGCCTCTTCGAGTAGCTAACCAGCTCATGGACCATAATTGCGCTATCTGGCACAGGCAATTTTTCAACATTTTTCAAAGTGTTCGCTGAAACACCCTTTATACTATAAGGACGACACGTGCTCAGTGTTGAAACCAAAGCAACTTTACCGTGATCGTCAACTTCGCGGGACAAAAGGAATTGTCTAGTTTCATCCGTACACTCTACGAAAAGTATACGCCCTTTGAGTCGTATCTTGCCACACAACGATAAACGTCATCTGTCTTGACCGCATTTCCTTTCTTTAACGCTACGAGCACGGTACTTCCCAGTAACGAACGGCATGCGCGTTGTCAGCTTGACACAGCATTGCCGGCAGGAAAGTAGCGGGCGCGGCGTTTTCAAGAAAGGAAACTCAAGCAAGGCAGATGACGATTATCGTTGTGTGGCAGATATACACCCCAAAGGGTGTAAAGTTTTTTTTAGAGAGTAACGCGAAGAAGTGACGCGACAGTGCAATATTAAGCGAAATAATTGTTGTGCTGTTTCGGGCCGTGGCATTGTTTATGTCATTTCAGCTCGGCCCTGGTCTACTAATAAGCGGAAATACGTTACGCCAGCCAGTCATTCTAATGAGCACTCAAGAGGCCAGGCACAGCATATGTCTGTAGACCATTTTCGTGCAGCGCAGGCAACGTTACGAAGCCCCGAGACACTTCTGTCACCGGTCGCATCCGCGACCGAAAAATAGTGCGTCAAAGACAAAAGAAAGACCTTGGGTACGCGTCACGTAATTCGATGTAAAATTAAGTCTCCTAGCTCTGTATCGCGAAATGTGGCCCAGTTCTTGCTTGAAAGGCGTATGAAACCTGGACCTATTTACCGCCAACCGAGCGGAGCGACATGTTTGCTCCGAAGAGCATCATGCGCGCTAGTGACCTAAACGTAGTGCGTCGCCACTGGATGCACAAACGTGGGTAATGTTTGATTTAACCTAAAGTTGCTCCCAGAAGCTATGATTCTAATCCTAAAAATAGTTATTTCGTAGAAAACGTTGCAGAACCAGAACAACTGCAGTGAGAAACGCGTGGAGTTACAATCCTATGTGGCCGCACCACTTGCGGTAGCCTCACGCATCGTTGCCAGCTGTGTATGAAACGGAGTATGTGAGTATTCATTGCTACGGCATTTCCGGAGTCGCTGATAGTTTGCATGTTGGACTGATAATCTTTGGGTCCGGAGTTTGAATCCCGGCGGTGCACTGGGACTTCCTTTCGTTGTTTCTTTATAAAATTCTGGCAATGCATTCTGGGATTCCAGTGACAGACACCGGCGGACTTCAAAATCCTAAGGTTTGTGAACCCTGACAGCTATCGCTGCAAACGTGATTGATCTGATGTGTTAGGTAGAGCTTTATACAGCAGGAAATTTACCGCTGAGTGTCAGCAGTAACCGGTGATCAATCAGTCACCAACTCTACTGATTTGTAGTCACATTTAACAGTTGACCACACTGTACAGCCGGTCAAAGAAGCTTACGGGACATGACAAATGCGAATCTGTGCTCGGTTAAGGCGTGATACCTCTAATTTAATGAATCACTATATGAGGGTCACGCAGTTAAAACTACTGCACACTGAATTCAGATCGATGTTGTCGATAATCCCGTAGACATTTGTTGCCCACTGTACATCATTGGGTCGGACTACGCGAAAATTCATTTTGCAAGCCTGTTTAAAACACATAGCCGAATCGGGGCCTGTGACGTTTCCTTGCGCAGTTCTTATCGTCCGACATCATCGGGTGCAAAGGCAAGCCGTACGTCTGGGCCGACGAAGACCACTACAAAGGCGTCAAGGATGTAATCGATAAAATGGAGTGAGTTAGAAATACGCATATCAACGTTGCTGACTAAACCGCGTAGTCGACTTTTCTGATTTCTCGTGAAAGTAACGCTCACTCGACGCAATCATTTTTTTTCGGGGGAATTGTAGTAATATAACTATAATGTGTCAAAAGATGTATTCACCAGCTTTGCTACTGCTGCGCGCGACTCCGCTAAACCGATAATTCGGTTCGCTAATTGGGTAAACCGGTCTAAATTGAGCATAAATGTTCTGTTTTAGCATTACAAATAGGATAGCTTTCATTTAATGTATGCATTTTCTTTGTAGACGCAAGTGACACTGTTCGCCCTAAATAATGATGTGCTGTAGGTAATAGTAACCGCCTTTAAGTAATGCTAATATTAGTCTCATAGTTACGTGGCATTGCTTCAACAGAAGTGAAAATTACAGGATCCAAGTATTTGCAGCTTCACTGTCGGGTCTCATATACAGGATGTGTAACATTTTGACAGGCGCGGAAATGATGTGTACATCGCCTTTGCATAAAAAAATAACATTGTTGATATTTGTTCTGGCCTGGCGGAAGAAAACCAAAACATGCAAGTCCGCGCGATTCTTGCTGTTCACAGAGGAAGGACCCCCTCTCCCCCTCGTCTCGCTCGCCTGACCCCCCTGCCTCGCGCGCGACAGGAAGAGGGCACGCTTCCGGTCCACGTTCCTCGCTCGCGCGCGCGAGATTGTACCGCGTTCGCCGGCTCAGCCTCGCACACTTTCACTATTACATACATACATACATACATACATACATACATACATACATACATACATACATACATACATACATACATACATACATACATACATACATACATACATACATACATACATACATACATACATACATACATACATACATACATACATACATACATTATGCGGAACCTCATGGCGACGGCAGAAATGCGCATGGAGTGTCCATATAATTACTATAGCAATAAAAAAGAAAGATTTACCTGCTTGATGGCGGGGATCGAACCTCGGTCCCCGGCACAGCGTCGGAACGCTCTAATAATTAAGCCACGATCACTTTTCCTTTATTTCCAAAATTAAACCACGATCGCTCTCACACTTCTGTCGGTGCCAACAGCAACTATAGCTCTCTGAAGTGATCGCCGTGAATGTCACATTGCATATAGCACAGGTTTGTGAGAACACGTATGCGAGAGCTTCCGGTACGACAAAAATGCAATTGCGAAAAGTGCACAACTTATGGTACTTGAAGAACGTGTTCGGGAAAGCTTTGCTCGACATATATAGATTCCAAAAATGTGCATGAAATATTCGTAGCTCCTTTTTTTCCCGCCACTGTCTCACTGACGCAGGAACTCTTCGCTCACGCTTTACATCATCATGTGGTCCATCCAAACGTTCTCCATCGCTGGCAAGGAAAACACGCCGCTGGCACGCCTCCACTACCGCTACGTGGAGCTGCTGAACAACCCGCCCCCCGCCGAGCGCCGTTGCATCGACTACTTGGAGCCGATGCTGCGCCAATATTATCTGGACCACCTGCGGATGGCACACGTCTATCTACGAGACGACCTGCCGCGCATTTCTCAGATGCAGGTGCGTTCTTACGAAGGCCGCGCGCACGAAAGGGTCGCCGCAAAAAATCGCGCGATTTGCGTTTTGGACGCGTGTCTCAAAGCTGTACACTCGGGGAACAGACGCCAGGAAATTTCGTGTGGGCTAAGCTGCGTTCTTATGCGCGCTGGTTTGTTCCATTGCCTTATGCAACACGTTTATTTCAATTATTCCTATTTTCTTTCTTTTGTTAAATGAAGGTCTTGTGCATCTAAACCCTAGAGAAAGAAAAATAGTGACAGGCCTGAGAGCACCGTAAATACACCTTAACGCAATAGGTTTTCTACAGCAAGTTTCGGTTTCCCATTATTGCAACATCTGCAGTTAGCGAGTCCGCAAACAATTACGTGGACTCTCCAGGTCCATTTTGTTGTCGTAGACCACCGCATACATATAAATAAATAAAATTGTCTGACGGCTGGATTCGAACAAAGGACATTCAGCACATACACCAGATAATCTAACCATTAGGTGACGGACGTTTGCTTCAGTGTGTGGAATAATTAAAAGTTCACCGACGCTTACGATGCTCCCTAATCCGGAATTTGAGTGCTGCTCTTTACGTGTTGTCAAACTGGCGTTTAAATTAGGATGAGAATAGTTTATATTAGGAAGAGAACGCTGTGAGTAGGGCGCTTTGTCTCCAGCCACCGTCGCCGCACAGCCCGTCTTGCGCGGAACTACGCTTCTCGCGATTTCGTTCCACCGACGACAAGCGCGGCCCTTCGTCGCGGGGCAATCGTGCCACCAGTGTCGGCGGCGACAACACCCAAGGGAGCGTCACATAGAGCCTTAACGGTAGCCGTCCGCTATCCCCCCTTACAGGCGCAGTGATGCCCGTCACACACGCTAGTACCGCGGACTGACGACGCTGCGGACGAGCGTAGAACTCCCCACCTCACGCTACCCTGCTCCCCCCCCCCGGAAGCGCAGATGAGATCGCCCACGCGGCTGCGGCGACCGTGGCCGCCGGCAACTCGGCGCATGCGCAGGCCGTCTCCGCTCCCTCCTTCTCCGCCTCATGCTTTCACTGGGGCGTCCTCCTCTACTTTCCTCCTCGCGCGCTCTTCTTTGCCGCTGCGCTCCGTATTCGCTTTCATCTTTTGCTGTGCTCGTTCGCTCGGTTACGCAGCCGAGTTATGACGCCGACGCTGAACGCAGCAACGGGCGAGCTGCGCTCTAAAATTCGCTGGAGACACTTAAGACTTCTTACGTGTTGGAATGCGAAGGCAGTGTCGTCGCTTTGGTGAGATGTTTTCGCGTAGGTATTCATCCGCATGTCGTCGTGCACGTTGTGAACTTGCACTGCGTTCCTTCTGAGACACGATGGCGGTGGCACACCTCATTTTATGCATTCAAGATTTGGCGTCGAGAGTGTTGTTGTTCTTGTTGACTGTCGCGTATGTGGCTCCTGCTCGCTATGTGGGATCGGCCAGCAAATGAATACGTGGAGCGCAGCGGTGTCATTTCGTATTGAAGGATCGTTGGCACGTGATGGAAAGCGGTAATGACGACGGTAATGCCGGGTTGTGTGAGACACTGAGAAACTTGACGTCCATCCGAACAATTCTTGGCGTGCTTTTTATTTCTTTTTTTTTCTTTTTTACTCTTCGCGTCGTCGGCCATTTTTAGTACGATGTTTTGGTCACGCCGCCGCCAGATTTCCCCGAAAGGCGGTATATAATGCTTTCGCATTAAAATGTGCTTGTGAATTTCCCACGTATAAGAAATGTTTCGTAGCTGGCCAGGGTGCTGTTCCTTCAATGCAGCAGGAGTGTCCTTGCGTGCTGTGTTACGACAATGTGTTGTACCCGCGTGTAACTTGGAACACTGCTCGAAGGGTCGCTGTTGTTGTTGTTGCCCATGCATGTAAATCGTGGCTCCTACCCATATTTCAAGGAATGGCTGGACCATTCCAAATTATAACCCTGGATTAATTAATTGATTACTTAGACGAATAATGAATAAGTGAATTTGTAGAGACACTAAGGAGAGAGAGAGACAATCAGTTTATGTTGAGGAAGTATTCTTTCGAAACTCAACTGTCGCGAATTCCTCGGCAAGTGGTTGGTTACTGACAGAGAAGACAAAGAACAAACTTGTTTTTTTAGCGCCGGAACCAATGCGCCGGTATACGTAAATCCGACGTCACGCTTTTCGAAGTATTTATGTCATGCTTTATCTATTTATTTATTTATGTCAATTAATTATTCTTTCAGCAGTGCTAGAGCGTAAGTGCTGTTTAAAGGTGAAATTATACGTTAGAATCAAATCAATACTAATAGGAAGAATCGATATCCATTAGTTGAAACGCGCACAAAAGAAAGGGAAAAGATAGCAAATTGAACAAGGCAGTCGGTTGGACTCCACAAGAAATTCCTGGACTGCTGAGAAAACATTTCCGTGGCTCAATACCGGAGCAAAGGCCATCGGTGAGAGAATCCTAGCGCAAGGTTAAACGCTTGCTGTCGCTGTCAGTGCTTCGCCCGGGCGATCACTGACACTCTTTATTTATAAAGATGGAGATTACATTGTATTCTAGAGGAGCCAATGATTGAACATGACGAGTTTTTGATAATTGTACTGCAGCAAAACCACCCAAGCATGGTATAAATACTTCGAAATGCGCGACGTCGCATTTACGTATACCGGCGCATGGGTGTCGCGCGAAAAAGAAAAGTTTGTTCTTTGTCTTCTCTGCCAGTAACCAACCACTTGCCGAGAAATTTGCGACATTTGAGTTTTGAAAGAGTACTTCCTCAATATAAACTGATTGTCTCTCTCTCTCTCTCCTTAGTGTGTCTTCAAATTCACCAATCCATTCGTTATACCTCCACAATTAATTAATTAATAGCATGGTCGGTATAGTTGTGGTATGTATATTGATATACAATGATTGAATATCGATACGCAGGCCATGCAAGCTATGCAGAGGCTGGTGGAGGCGCTCAAGGGATTTCTACAGCACTCGGCACTGGCCGAGTTGGACGTTGCCAAGGCGACCAGCATGGTGAGACATCACCAGTGCTTGAACAGAGAAAATTGTCGAGTAATTACACTTGCGAGGAACCATACGTGTCTGCAAACGTTAAAGAATTATGCGACTAATGGCGCTATTTTTGTTGTATCAGCTGCATTATACTTGAAGAGGCACGCCTTAACTACCTGCACGAGAAATGCCAACGTGACCTTTATTCAAAAATTCTCATTCATAGATTTTCTCATCTATTTGGGGCGCATGTTCCAATTTATTGTTTTTAATATAGGATTTTGCGTGCTAAAACCACTTTCTGAAGTGGTTTTCTGAAGTGCCAAAACCACTTTCGCCAATTGGTTTCCAATTGTCAAGAAAAAAAGTCGCAGTTTCGTCCGAAAGCCGGAGCATCGGTTGCGGTAGCAAATTAGTGCGCAGCCATACGAAATACAGATAGTAGTTTTATCGGCCTTATGAACTTGGAAGCATTCGCTAACTGAATTAATAATCATGGTGTCATCGCGCACAAGCAAGCGTGAACACATCACACTCGATGAGCGTGGACACTCGCTGTCAAAATGCTGGTGTGAGCAAGCGCGGCAGCAGCAGCGAGCGAAGTGGCCTTCGTGCTGTGTATCGCTTCAATGCAAGAGCGGGGAGGAAACAGCGCGGGCAAAAATATGAACCGTGCTTGTTAATTTAGTTTGTAAGCGAATGTTTACAAGTTTATACGGCCGATAAAACTACTATCCTTACTTCGTACAGCTGTCTATAAATTTGCTATTTCAATCGATCTTTCGGCTTGCGGGTGGCACTGCGACTTCTTTAAGACAAGGTCTTAGCTGACTGCATGTGCCTGGCGTATCTGGCTCTGGGTATCTTATAACCGATTCCAGAAAAAAAGCGGCCCTTTCGCGCCTCCAGAGCGTCGTAGCGAGTCACAAACAGTATAAAAATGTAGGTCTCAAGGAGGCAAGAAGCGATAAATAGTCCACAACAGGCAAAATTAGCCGTACGGGTGCGATTAGCGCCAGTATAATTAAAAATTAACCACATTGCATTTACCCCTGTAAAGGGTGCACCGCCGCAGATATACGCCTTCTGAGGCAAAGCCGCCTAATGGCAAACTTTTGGGAAATTAAACGAGTTCGATTGGACTATAAGCAGGGCTAGTGTGAGGTAAAGATGTTTAAAATGCAGCTTCACAAGTGCCCACAATAAATGAGAATTAATCGCAAAGTAGTGTTAATTAACGGTATGTGCGTGATTATCAACAGTAAAAAATGTCGCACTTTTACCTGAAAGGCGAAACACCGTTGCCATGGCGAACTAGAAGATAGCTATAGAAAGTAAGGATAGTAGTTTTATCGACCGTGCAAACTTATAACCATTCGCTTACTAAGTAAATTAACAATTATAGTGTGTAAGCACGACATAACGAAGACGTCAAAAAAATTGACACACTGAGACAGCGCTGTCTCTGTGTGCCTGTTTCGTTCTACGTCCTCGTTCAGTCGCGCTAACACATTCCATCACGGATACAAACCGGCTAGCCCGCCAACGTGTTCTAAATAAATTAACAAGCACAGTGTCAAGCGTGCAAGTAAGCATGAACACATCTCGCTCGATGGGCGCGCAAAATCGCTGTCAAAATGCTGGAGTCAGGAATTGCGGCAGCAGCAGCGATCGTATCCTCTTTCGTGCATCTCTCGCTTCAACGCAAACGAAACGTAGAACGCAGAGCGCATGTGCGCATGCGTGTGTGTGCGTGTGCGTGTGTGTTCATATCTCGTTCAGTGCCGCTCGGTTCTTTGCAGCTGGACAGCGTCAAGTTCGAGCTCTTCTACCCCGGCAAGCTTAACGAGCCCGGATTCAGCGATGCTCACTACGCATTAGCTTTTGCTGCCCCGGTGAGAACTTAATCCACGCGTACACACATCTGTGACGCTTCCATGCCGTTATACAAACACGGCGTATCGGAAACGCACGCGGCACGTCTCGAAGCTACATGCGCTTTTTGAATCGCATACGTGATGACGATCGAACTTTATTGAGAGCATACGAAGTTTGGTTGCCTTCCTTGCGAGTGGCCTCCAGCAGTCCAGGAAACCATGGCCGCCTGCGTTGCCCCGTTCACCAGCTGACGCCCGTCATCAGGCCCGTGTTTCGGTCGCATTCGCATAACCACGTGGTATCACAAGTTCTTTTACGGGAACCCTCCCGGAATTCCAGACGGGGCTGCTCTGCTACCAGCTTTCATACACGCGTAGCTCGGCTTATGTATGGCCTCAGCTGAATAGGGTAACCGGCACGCCACTTGTAGACACCCCCTGGGTGACGGGACTGTTTGCGCCTCACCGTCAGGAGCTCGCCGTCGGTCGAGCGTGAAGCAAGCAACCGAGGCCGCGGCTTAGAACACTCGCTTGATGCTAGCCCACCTGTGGCTGTGTGGCTCAAGCAAACACGTCGCCCATGGGCGCCCACACAAAGGGCGAGCCAGTTGCCTTCTTCAGCTGTTCAGTTACGCTTTTCTGTGTGAAATTGGTCGGAATGCACTGCGCTGGGAAAATTATCACTGTCAATTGCTTGCACTCTTGGAAACAGTTCTGAACCCTTCAAATGGCGCGCTTAAAAGCCTTCCATTGAGATCACTCGTATGGCTCCTTTGCTTGAAAAAGTTTAATTAATGTAATTAGCATGATTGCTTGTCTAGCTCATAAAGCGAGTCATGTTCAAATGTATGACTCTACGGTAGACAGGAGCAAATAATTCAATTATTTCACTATTCTTACTTTTTTTAAGGAGTTTGATACTAGCTTGGCGCTCTTTGGCCATAGCTGGCCCATGCGCCATATAACCTTATATATCATCAATTTGGGACTCATTACGTGAAAAACCCAGTATAGGTATAGATGCCTGCGTTACCATTACAGATGTGCAAATTAGCTTCTTTGTTCTCCACGGAATTACGCAATGATACAACAAACACTACTTAAATATATTCACTGCAACGAATGTTGCAGAATATATGTCTTCAGAAGCATCCATTCTTTAATAATAATAATAATAATAATAATAATAATAATAATAATAATAATAATAATAATAATAATAATAATAATAAGGATGATGATGATGATGATAATGATGATGATGATGATGACTTTCTAGGAAGGTTTGGCTGTTCGCTTACATTTATGTTCACCGTTGATTGGTTCTGCATGGTTTTCTTTTCTTCTTTCTTCTTTTTGGATGGCCGCGCATTGTTTAAACGCAGTCGTCAGCGGCCGGAGGACAGAGACTGGATGCGTTCCGAGCTTTGGTTGGTCCGTTCGTCAGCCGCTCACCCCAACTGAACATGGGGTGAGTATATCGCAGGTACATTGTAAAATAATTTACACCCGGGAACATGAATAGGGGTGTAAATTGGCCTTCAAGTAACATCCTTACACACGCAAAAGGGGTGTAAGGGTATGACTATACACGCCCTTACTTAAAATCGGTCTATAAGTAACATCGTTACACCTAAAGAAGGACGTATGGGTGTGACTTATATATCTATGTACACTGTTGTTTATAATTAAGCGTGTATGTTATTTTACAGTGATAAAACGCATTTAAGAGGAAGCTTTAGCTCGGAGTCGACTCTGACTTCCCGTTTCAAATATACATATGAAACGCAGAAATGCTTTCGTGAGGCAACATGGTACCAATTCGAATGGAAGCCGTTGCGTCTGAAAGAAAAGTTCAATTGCAGCAACTATGGGAAGCACAATTTCAATTTGGGGCTTCAGCTTTCTCCGAAAAAATTGCTGGACGATTCGTAAGATCTGAAAAATATCAGAGCAACAAAGTTATCAAATCCGTAACTCTGTACCCCCCCAAAAAAACAGATATCCAAGTTCTCTCAACAGTACCTACTCGAGCATCGAAAGTGGACAAACGTGATGTGTAAGATTACAGCTGATACGTGAAACGTGATACGTGATACGTGAAAGCGTTGAGGTGCTTGCAGGAGCTTTCCCAAAAAGAAACCCTCTCACCATTTAAGGCTATCTTTGAGAGCAATTTATATATATCACATCATTTCTGCCCACTCAAGATGTGTTCATTGGGCTGGTTTTCAGAAAAGGGATATCATTATTTATTACTGAGTGGAAGAGGAGGAATAAACTTTATCAGTTGAAATGAGCCGACGGTAAAATCGTCCGAGGTGGGCGGCGTCCCTAGTCCAGGATGCCGTGGGCTTGAGCTGATAGCTTGGCCCTGCTCACCAGGCGATGCTGGTCTTCACGGCTCGAGCTTGTCAGCTGGGCCTCCCATTGCTCGACGGTTGGTCCGGTGATGGGCGGTGTCGATGGGTTTTGGTGACATTCCCATACCATGTGGTAGAGGGTATTGGGCGTGGAGCGTGATGGAGTTGAAAACTCGGTATTTCAGTTCATCAGGGTTGCAATTCTTCAAAAAATTTTGAGATAATACTTACTGACTTAACAGAAAATCAACAGTCGGCATTTTTTTTTACGTTTTCCTTTAAATGCAGCAAGCTTCATATAATTTTCTGCACTGGAAGTAGAGCAAGACTATTTCTCATGTTTTCATTTACTGGCATAGGTACTCCTGAGGAAACGTTTTCTCTCGTCTTAACTTCATCAATACCAAACACCATTCGCAATGAAGCAAAATTAGAGCAAGTTGGCCAATTGTATTTTTTGCCGATATATGGTGACTACATTCATGTAAAAAAGAAAGACTAATATGTTATGTGAGATAAAAATAATTATCGTATATTATTACTTCCTAATGAGTTCCCTCAGCTATTCACCATTCGAGGCTCGCCCGACCATGTCACAAACGTTACTACGGCGTTTACGCTACGTTTACAGCGTTTAAATGAGCATTTTGAGGCACCAGAATCAGCGTATGAACAATACACCGCGTCGGGTTTTCTGTGATTAAACGGGCACTGTGCTATGCCAAATACAAGTCAGTATAAGCTGGTGGTGTGTTCTTTCCAAACTGTGTTTTCCTTATTTTTCGTGAAACGGTTTTTTGTGAGAGGAGCAGAAGCCTAACTACCTTTCTTTCTTTTTTTTTAATTTCGCACGGAAACATCAGTGTTACCTCACTGGTTTCAAAGTACGTTTTCATATCTCGCCACCGTTCTGATGTAATGCTTACGTGCGCTACCAAATTGGGTTGTCGCACATGGCGACGCCCTTATTGGCTCCCGCTTCAGCCTGCATTCCCGTAATGGCTACGATGTCGCTATCGCTGAACGCTATTGAAATGGGCTTTCGCTTTCTCCAAACTCGCCTGCAGCATTATAGTTAATGAGTGCGTAGTGCGTCCAATTTCCGAAATTGGTTGGTCGATTCTCGCGACCGTGGCCCTGACGCAACGTATCGGAATAGTATCGGCATGGAAAGGACAGGATAGCTGCTAAGAATTGTCTTGGCTTGGATTTGTTCGGCACGAAGCGCCAGACGGCCTCCTGCCTTGTAACGTCTTATTAACGTTTGCGTTTCCCGTGCGTTAAACTTGAGAACTCTTGAAGGGTTGCAGAGATGCTCGAAAATGCCGCAAAGATGCTATCGTTTCACGGATACGTGAGGCGACAAACGCTATTCTATGATTGTCTAATTCTCTCGTAACTTACCTAATTGAGTATTTTCTTTACTTGGAATCCAAATGTGTAGACTTTATTTAACAATTAACAATTACCTAGACCTCTGACCGGAGTCAACCGGTGGATGTATGTCCCCATGACGTCACAGCGAACTTAGTTTGAGTAAACGGATGTAATTTTTACGTGCCGGTGCTTAGGTTCTGGAGCGAAATTCATAAGAAAAAAATGTTAGTTCGCCATTCATTTTCTTCTCTACTAACGAACATTTTGCCTTTAACTGAACAAAAAAAAGATACTTTGTAAAGGATGCCTTTATGGTGTAACCTTAGTTGGTGTTGCTCTTTGACGTCCCTTCAAAGTGTTAAGCGTCGTATTGGCACAAACAACTCCGTTTTTTCCTTATTTGCAGGTGGCCCATACCTTCGTTTTCCTATGATCCACTGTACATGCCCGGCATTGATACAATCTGTAAGTGTTCTCTAAAATGTGCACGTCCGCGATGGCAGCATATATATATATATATATATATATATATATATATATATATATATATATATATATATATATATATATATATATATATATATATATATATATATATATATATATATATATATATATATATATATATATATATATATATATATATATATATGTGTGTGTGTGTGTGTGTGTGTGTGTGTGTGTGTGTGTGTGTGTGTGTGTGTGTGTGTGTGTGTCTTTGTGGCCCATAGAGTTTCTCACTATAACACCTAGAGGGTAATCTGGCGCCACCGTCTATGGGAGTTTCTTAAGGGGGCACCGTGCCGTCATGGGAATGACGGTATATGTGTCTGCGAGGCTCGTGTTGGCTGGTGTTGTAAGAGGCTTCGTCTAAAACGTGGATATGGCTACGCAAATAACGCGTTCTGCAAGTAAAATCTTCATAAAATGTTTCCATTCGCGCATATTACATCTTTACTCTCCCACGATGCATGACCAAGCGAAGAAAAGCAAGAACAGACGACCAACTGTTTCAAAGTGAGCGCGAACCTTGTCGTCTGTCCTCCAACTTTGGCGGCCCGCTGATACTTTTTACGTAACATGTAGTCGTACGCACAATAACAAGTTCTCATAGTTAAACAAAACATGTTTTCGCATAATAATAAAGCTAGAACAGCTTTTCACGTGCTGTTCTAGTAGAAAATGAATCATTGTCACTGCTGTTATTGTCACACTGTCATTGCTTGTTTTGAACTTCAATTATTGTAAGCAACCTTTTGTAATTGTTTATTTTTTTCATTAACTTCGCGTTTTCTGATGTCTGTCGCTGCTATGTTGCCAAAATGTATTAATTCATGCAATGTTAAATTACTAATAGGAGGTCCCCCTGACAGTTCTTGTAACTCCGGGACCTCCTTCTGTACTAATGATGAATCACAAAATAAATAAAATTAAAAAAAAAATAAAGACGGAACGGTACTTGCCAAGCGCATCTTCAAAGTGTCCTGCCTCTACGAGAACGATGCCAATCCGAATCCACAATATACCGGCATTCCCATGCATACCACAGCGCAGCAGCGCCAGATTTCCCTCTAGGTAATGTAGTGAGAAACTCTATGGTGTGGCCCATACCTTCGTTTTCCTATGATCCACTGTGCATGCCCGGCATTGATACAATCTGTAAGTGTTCTCTAAAATGTGCACGTCCGCGATGGCAGCATATATCTGTATATATATATATATATTGCAATCGTCATCTGCCTTGCTTGCGCTTCCGTTCTTTAAAACGACGCGCTCGTTACTTTCCTGTCGAGAATGCTATGTCATGCTGATAACGCGCGTGCCGTTCGTGACTTCTAAGCACCGGGCTCGCAGCGCTAAAGGATGGAAATGCGGACAAGTCAGGTGACGATTATTGTTCTGTGGCAAGATACGACCCAAAGGGTGCAATTTTGTTTGAGTGTAGGAACTAGCCTGATTCGGATCTATTATTCCAAAAGGCGAGGAAAATGTGGACGGCCCGAATGTTCTTGCCTTCTATTTTAAGCGTTTCGGACGCCCGTATACATGTAGCTATACGACTGGTGGACGGCCGAACATCTGTGGTGCTAGTCTTGTGAAACGTCCCCGTGTTTTTGTTCGCAGACGTACCTTACCCGGTGTTCGCGTGGGCCTATATGCACAGCCGGAGCAAACTGTGAGTCCACACGCAGGTGCCGCGTCAAACACTCGTGTGCCGTGAAACGACTCGTAACGCACCTTTAATGCCCCGATATGTGCTGCGGGGCATGATGCTTGGATGGATGGATGGATGGATGGATGGATGGATGGATGGATGGATGGATGGATGGATGGATGGATGGATGGATGGTGGGTGGGTGGGTGGATGGATGGATGGATGGGTTGATGGATGAATGGGTTGATGGATGGATGGATGAATGGATGGATGGATGGATGGATGTGGATGGATGGATGGATGGATGGATGGATGGATGGATGGATGGATGGATGGATGGATGGATGGATGGATGGATGGGTGTGTGGGTGGATGGATGGATGGGTGGATGGACGGTCGGACGGGCGGACGGATGGATGGATGGATGGACGGATGGATGGGTGGATGGACGGGCGGACGGATGGACCGTCGGACGGACGGACGGACGGGTGGATGGATAGATCGATGGATGGATGTTATGAGCCTCCCCTTCGGAACGTGGGTTGCGCCACCAAGCTCTTGATATTATACTGCCTAATGCCCTACCTAGTTTAAACAATAAAAAAAGAAAACACAATGAACTCCCACAACCAAATTTCCTGAAATTTTCTGCTTTCGAGACGTCTACAGCGTCCTCTTGCGGTGACCGCCTGCTCGACGCAGCGTGACCGTGTGTGCACCACAGTTCAGAAATTGAATGTCTCCGAGAAAAAGAAACGCAGTCATCCATTATTATTTGAGTAATGCATAAAAAAATACCGCTTTGTAAATATCTTGGGAAAGCGTGAACTGTGGGACAAACGTAGATTCCTGAACGCCTTAGGTTATTCGAGTGTGTGACAAAAGTTTCGATAAATTCAAGTTTTTTCTATAGTTAGTCTGTAGTTCGGAATCGCTTCTTTTCTCCGCTCACTAGGCCATTCAGCATTCCTGTCTACGGGCTCAAACTACTTCGCGAGCTCTTCAAGGCCATCGACTACCGCGGTAAGCTCAACGATAGCTCGCGCTCTTCCAAAGAGCGAGTATAGCTGCGCCCTCTCCGGCAATAGGGAGTTTTAGCGAATCGGAGCCGTTCTAGCGTACGCGTGCATGGGACTACCGGCACGCGTAGACGTGAAGTTCAGTGACTACCCGGCGTGGTTGCTTAGAGGCGATATGGTGTTGCGCTGTTAAGCACGAAGTCGCGGCCGCATTTCGAATGTTGCGAAGTACGAAAACTCACGTGTACTTATATATTTAGCGGCACGATAAAAAACAAAACAAGGTGGTCAAAATTAATCCGGAGTCCCCCCACTATCGCGTGCCCCACAATCCGATCGAGGTTTTGGCTCGTAAAACTCCATAATTTGAAATTCAGTGAAGGTGGCGACATCTAGAAACGCTCTGATTAATTAAAGTGATCAGAATCTATTATCGGTTCCATGCTCCCCGCTGTAGTAGCCTGCTGGCTGACCGCCGCTGGGTGACGTAAGCAGAGCGTCGCTTCGAGGGGCGCGGCTTTGCGCTCCCTGCAGCTTCCCAGTTTCCCAGCCGAAGCTCGTCAGTGGCGCAGTTACGCGGGTAATCGCATTTCTCTAGATTCAGAATTCAATAGGGCTGGCACGGAAAGCTCGCTTCAATTTCCTTATTACAATGCTACAATGAACCCATGGATTCTTGTTTATTAGCCATAATTACCCCGTGGTCGGCGCCGCTGACGGCATGTCTCCGACAGAACCATCCTTTTACTTCAAAACAATATATATATATATATATATATATATATATATATATATATATATATATAGCAGGCACGCGGCTAAAAACTCTCGTATGCTACCTAATGACGTCAAGGCTGTCAGACTTTAGACCCTCGCTATGAATGAACATGATGCTTTCGTTGGCTTCATTGTGGCTTGGCTTAATATGGTTCATATCATTCATTCATTGATGACAGTGCCAGGGAAAACCTACCCCCATTCGTTCGAAAATGGGATTACGGTGCCATCGACCTAAAAGTGCAAACACAGGCGAAATTTTATTAACGCTGCAATATTAAATTAAATTAGAGGGTTTTATGTGCTGAAACCACTTTCTCATTATGAGGAACGCCGTAGTGGAGCACTCCGGAAATATGGAGCACCTGGGGTTCTTTAACGTGCACCGAAATCCGAGTAAACGGGTGTTTTCGCATTTCGCCCCCGTAGAAATGCGGCCGCCGTGACCGGGATCCGATCCCGCGACCTCGTGCTCAGCAGCCCAACACTATAGCCACTGAGCAACCACGGCGGGTCAACGCTGCAATAGTAATGCGCTATTACAGAGGATCTGTATCGGCTGCGATTGCCTCGTGTGCGTGCGTGCGTGTGTGTGTGTGTCTAAAGCTCGTATGGAAAGCTAATAGACCAGAGCCTTTAAATAAGTGACTTTCTCGGACTTCATTTACCATAGACAGGAATGACGACACGTTGAATTTATCGCAACAGGTTCTCGTCATATACTCATAGATGGGAATTATGAAACCGTTTAGCCTGCTCCGCAGCTGTTCTATGAGATGAAAGTTAACCGCTTATTGGCTGAGCAGTTGACCCACACGCGCGTCCACTTCGCAGCCCAGTGGTGGGTGGGCAAGGGCAGCGCCACTGAAGCTGCCTACCAGGGGCTCGAAGACTGCGTGAAGGACATCGAGCAGATATACCAGGTGACCGCTGTCCGACTGTGACAATGTGTCCGTATGTCCAACGAATTGTGTCTGTTTTGCCGGATGGGCGGGAGGCGTAAACGTGAGCGGCGTGACAGGCAGTGCCACCTGGTGGCACAGAGCTGAACCAGACAAACACAGAGCTAGTATTTCATCAACCAAGTGTGTTCTACTTCGCTGCTGGTGCAGATTTTTCGGCAGCTGTGGATCGTGACTCAGTTACGCCGCTGCGGAAGTTTAGACCAGCAGCGAAAAAAGAATACTGTTGGTTACTGTAATATTCTTGGAGGAAGGAAAAGACTAGGAAAGGTCGTCGCGTGACAATGTTGAAGCCTAGTCATAAAAAAAAATCTAGAGGAGTGGAAAGATGGGAAATAGGCCCTCACGTGACAGGCAAGCATTAGATTTAGTTGGCTCACTTTGGGTTGCGTCTGCTGCGGGGGGGGGGGGGGGGGGTTCGGAATATGCGCACACAGAAGGCGTGGCAAACGCACGCAGAGGGTAGTGAAGGAATTCAAGCGTGTTAAGCAGTCGTGTCTGCGCTATGTCGGTCAGCTAACGCACCGAACCACGTTACGTTGCGCTGACGCGGCTCGCCGCAGACAGGTTTTAGTAAAGCAATGAAGGGGGCTAGTTGGTGAAAAAGTTCATGGTTATATTGCGCTCAGTTTTACACAGACGATATTAAGGAAGGACAGGACGTAGACGGACGTAGCGCTTTACTAAATGTTATTTCGAGTATGCTTTACTAAATGTTATTTCGAGTATTGCGCTACGTCCGTCCGCGTCCTGTCCTTCCTTGATATCGTCTGTGTAAAACTGAGCGCAATATAACCATGAGCGCAGACAGGTGCCAAAGCTGTGGCGAACGAGGGCGTCGGATAACCGGCATTGTGTCGAACAACCCGCGAGGACCGCCTCAAGGGCGTCTGATAGCGTTTGGCGTCGACGGTTTCAGAAATACGACGTAACATTTCGCCCTTCAATGCGTGCAGGCGACCGAGCCACGCTTCCGACGGCGATTCGTTGCGTTTGTGGACGTCTTCTGGGAAAGAACGACGTCTTTCGCCTCCACAAACATGTACAGACGATTAACCGAGAGTCCGCAACGACTGCTTTCTTGCGGGAAAAAAAAATTCGACCTATCTTGTGCCCAATGATGGACTGGGGAGCCGAGGACCCTGAACATATTTAATGTCATGCCAGCCCGTTTTTAAGACAGACGGTCCCAGTCGACGCTGTCGTTCTGCTCAAAGTACTCGGCCTCTCGGCACGACCGGCGAGGATTCAACAGGCGCGTCTCAACAGCGTAATGATGCAGCACCACGCAATCTTACAAGATATAGCACGTAAATCGGAAGGAAAGGCGACGACTTTGCGTTCAGAGTGCAGGCTAATGCTATTTAATTCGCTCACAACTAAAAACGCACAGCAGAACCTTTCAGTAAGCGAAAACGCCACAAAAAAGATATCCCGCAAAAAGTCTCGTCTCTTCCTAGGTGCAAGACAGCGGGACAAAAATTTGCAAGAAAATGCGCACCACAGTTTAAGGTGCGCAACAGCTGACTTGACGAAAACAATAGACCGCGCTCGGGAATTCTGGACAGGTTTCGAGGCGAGAGCGCTGGCAACTCCGCTAACCGCGCTTGTAAGCGCAGTTGACGCTTTGAAAATTCTGCCGTCATGGGGGCCCATTTTTTCTCCACGTTTCAAGGCAACGCATTTGAAGCATACGACGAAATGCGCGGTAGCAGAAAACCACCACTTCCTGTGTGCATCAATGCCTGTAACCGCAGGCGCCACTAAAAGTGACCGCGTACCAAACAATCTCGAAAGGTCTGGCAACAACGTGGGCCCATTCCTACGCAAAAGGCATCGCGCACAAGGCCCCAGATAGCGGGAGGGGCGGCGTCAGAGGAGGTTGGCTTGCCAAGGCTAGTGGAATGGCGTGACGCTCCTTCGTAGTATTTTCGTTCCTCCGTGGTAATATTAGCTGAGCGTTTCTCTGGGTGAGCTCTGCGAAACCAGGTGGCTGCACCACTCCTGCCGCTCACGTTCATACCTCTGCCCATCCAGCAAAACGTCCAGTCCACCTGCGTTTACCGGAATACCGGACACGCTAAAGCTATCGGGCCAGGCCAGGAGGATGGGGCGTGGTTTGTAAGAGTCCACCTAGTGAACTGTCCATTCGGGCTACTGATGAAGTGCCGATTAGGTGGTGTGTGGTACAAACTAGGTGACAGGGGCCTACAGCCAGTTCTCTTCTCGCTGGTACTGCTCCAGCCTCAGCTGTGACCTCAATGGCCGGTTTGGTTGGTGGACTCTTCAAAATACACCCCCGTCCTTAGATCGCCGGTCAGCGGGAACATTTTTGACGCCGGTCGTCTGGCAGTCGCCGCCGGACCAACTTTGTCGCTGGACTCCAATAGTTAATCACTCTATGTACCGTACCCCCGTATTGACCCATGCTCGCCGTGGTCTACATAACAACACCTGGCGTGAACGTGCTGAAGATGCTCATGACCTTTCCTCATAGGCCCTTTCACTTCAGGCGTTCATTTGACCAAGTCCAGCATGGGGCTTCAAGGTAATACGCATTTCTCAATACGGAGGTTAGGCTTTATGTGGCGTCGGTAGTTCGCCGAGCAGACTTCACACGTGTGCGGTTTCTAGAACAGCGCATTAGGTCGGTACTGTGGCCTCTTTTTGGTGCAGATTGCCAAAGAACCCGTGGAGCGATACGAGACCATCGCAGAGATCGCGGCTGTTCACGTGCTCTACAAGGTGGGTCAGTCGTCGGCAATGCGTGTCACGATATCAGCGCCCGAGGGAGGTAATTTTCACAAAGGTAACTCGTACATAAACCTTAAGACTGCCTTTGCATTGTCGCTGTCACCGCAGCAATGTTTAGCTGCCACTCGGCTGACGAAGACGCTACACTTCTCGCGAATCAACGCGTGGATGAGCATGAAACGCAGCGACCGGTTATGGTTCCAGGGGTGGCGCTGATCTCTACGTTCTTGATTCGAGGTGAAGTGTTGAGTAGAGGAACCTCTTAGACTACGGGGGTAAAAACTCTCTGCTGTAACTCACCAATCGGCGAGTCGGGTGCTCGAAGACGACGAATTAGAGCTCGCGTTGTGCAGGTACCAGGCGCCTTGATGAAGTCCCTGAGGTTGCTTCGTCATGGCGTTATGATGGCATCATGTGCGCGCTCGACGAATGATTGCTAGCTGTCCACTCCGATATTTCAGCGCACAACCTACAGAGTCGTTTCCTGACCTTTTCTGTTGTTGTTGTTGTTGTTGTTGTTGTTGTTGTTGTTGTTGTTGTTGTTGTTGTTGTTGTTGTTGTTGTTGTTGTTGTTGTTGTTGTTGTTGTTGTTGTTGTTGTTGTTGTTCGATTAGCCATAGGCACTGATTTTCTGTCACAAGTAAAATTTTGCGCATATGCACGTTTTTTAGGCATATATTACGTGTAAGATGTCGACATACATGGCAACCTTGTTAGACCAAAACATCATCAGCCAGTCAATAGATATATACTGTGATTTCATGGTGCTTTCTTGCTCAAACTTCTTAGTTACTCAGTTTCTTCGCATAACTTCAGTCAATATTTCTCCGTGAGATTCAAGAAAACGCACAATCGCGGGTCCGACAAAGCGCTTTGCCTTCCGCACGCGAGACTGCTTTTTCTTTTTTTTTCAAATATAAATTCAAAAGAAATGACCTCGACTGCATGGCAACAGTTCACGTGTTCTACGCGCGGCGCCGTCTATCGAGGATCGGTCTTCCTGTGCAGCTGACAGTTGCGCTGCAATCGTCAAATTGTAAATGAGTGGCTAACAAGCTCGAATGGTCGCGGCTGTACTGTATGCATATTACGCGCTTTCGAAGTTGTTCGTGTCTGCAATGGCAAATTAAGATTGAAATTTAACCACAAGAGCTTTTATCACTGTAAAGATCACAACGATGCCTGAAGTAAGGCATGTTGTTGGGCTAGTCGGTTCATATATATTCAGCAAAATTTTAAACTGCGCGATTAAGACGGGACATGAACAGAAAAATAGACTCACACACTGCGTTTGTGTGCGCGTCCATGTTTTGTGTGGGTCTATGTTTCTGTTCGTGTCCCGTCTTCTTCGCGAAGTTTAAAATCTTGCTGGACAAAACAAACACCGGGATTCTGCAATCTCACCCGATATGGGCGAGTAACAGCGCATCGAACTTGCCATGCTATATACCCGGTATGCGTTAAACTGCACCGCTTCATTGTGAAAGTTAAATAATTTATTTTTGCAAACCTTGCCTATACGTAGCAAGAACATGCATTGCACTACGGAATTAGCGACAGAAGTGCAGGAGCAAAGGACGTTTTGCAGACGCGGCTCCAAACGCTCTCGTCCGTAAGCTTTCGCCGACGCTTCTCGATCACCGTCGCTTTCCGAGTTACGTGGGGAGCTGCAGTTGCTTGCCAAGAGAGGCTGAGTCGTGCAGCTCACAAGAGCGGCCGCGCCACAACGTCAGCGTGGCTTCCCGCATGTTGCCGATAACCTCCCGCAAGGTGCAGCTCACTGAAAACGATCGCGCCAAGCGTTGAACAACGAGAACGGTCATGCCGGCGAGTAAACCAGTGTGGACTTGCACACTGCACGGGTCTCGACGCCGCGGAGGCGAGCGCCCAAAAAGAGCTCCGGCGCTGGGTTTCACGACGAAGCAGAGTTCGGTCGCGCACTCGAACAAGGCCAATTGAAACGGCGCCACTTTTTTTTTCTTTTTTACTGACGACAGTATATGCGCAATTCAGCGCAAGCCATTTCGTCGGTCAGTACTTGCTAGCGCCGCGACAGGTACGTTGTCGTCGTATAGCGTGAGTTTCGGGCTTTTTGTTTGTTGGCGGTGTGCAGATGTACACGGAGGAGGTTCATCACAACAAGAAGAGCGCCGTGGACGTGCGACTGCCGTTCCTCAGGACGGTCCACTCCACCACGCAGTTCTTTGTCGCCCTGGCTTCGGTGCGTGACTCGTCCGCCGCAGCTCTCTCTCTCGAGAATAAAGCCTCAATTTCGACGAGCTCGCGAAGAATGGGGAAAACAGTGTGCTTGCGAAAAAGAATACGTGAATGTGGTGCGCGTATTCAAAATCAAAACTGCCGAAGCGACACGCCTCATTCATGTGTAACACCCCCCCCCCCCCCCCAGAATAAAAAAAGGGGGGGTGCACACCATAGCCTTCTCTGCTTTCAAAATGCCTGTTCAATGTCGCCTAATAATGAGGCATGGCCGCTCGATGAAAACGCACATTTCATCGAGCGGCCGTGACTAAGGGGAGAGGGGGGGGCTGTAGAGGGTCACTTAGAGGGCGCCACTTTCCGGGTTCTCGCTACAACTTTGCCTCAGCGTGTGTCGGCTCTAGCGAACCTCTTACGACGTTGATCTAGTGATACTGCCGACCCACTGATCTGGACCTTAATGATGTACTAATTGTTTATTGCACCAACGCATACACCTGTCTCTACCACGGTGATCACATAGCACCAGATTTGTTTTTTTTTTTCAGTCGGTGCAGAAATCGAACTGACAGATAGCACTGTGCCACCTTTTCAGGCGTACTTAATCAACACGAAATAATGTCGCTAACTTTTTAGACGATCTCTTTAGAGCACTTGTTGCAAACACGGAATCGAAGCCGGCCACCGCTAAAGTGATCCCTATTTTGATGTTCAGTGATGTATAATGTATAACGTTCGATGAAACTACGTCCATGTTTGTCCCGCACCGTCCTAATATGTGCCCCCCATAAATCCTGTGAAATACATTGGCGTCACAGGAAGTACTTTTTCGCAAAGTCTCACTCGCTCACAGGGGAAATTGTCGCATGCTGTCTTACGCCGACTCTGCACAAAGCGTACGACTGCGCAGAATCTTAGTGAAATCAATGAAGACATGACGGTTGTTCGCGTGGGCTAACCGATCGTTCCGTAGCCATAGCCTACAAATGAATTGGCTTTCACGTGACTATCGACTGTCTCTTCACGTGCACGTCATGTCATGCCCGTTGTCGTTAGCCTGAATGTATAGTTTCAATTTCAGTTTATTTCTTTAATAAGTGGATACATGCTTACATAAGCATACAGAATGGGGTCTCAGGGCATGTAGCGGAAAGGGGACCTCCTAAGGCTAATATCAATAATCATTCTATTCATTCTGTTCTATTCGTTCTAATAGTAATAGTAATAACAATACTAATCATTCAGGCTAATAGCAACTAGGTATTTCTCATTCACTAGGGGTATAAAAGCTGTTGCTCCAGAGGCATCCTCTGTGGCACGACTATAGTACACGGAAGCTAAGGAAGAGCAGGACACACGGCGTTACCTCTGCGTCCATAGACTACGCTCGCACAGCACTCAACGCCTCCGCGACGCTGCACCCGCGAGTCCAAGGGATAACCGTTAACCCTAACGCGTCCCGGCCGCCCGTTGCCGGATATACCCTCACAAAAGTTTGAACTGATATTCGGCAAGTTTTCTAACTGAAGTTCGATAAACGGTATAACCACCAAGAATTCGCTCAAGATTTCAACGATAATTTTGTAGTGGTATCCAACGCAAATGGTATACTGATCGAATGCAGTCACATCGAAGCCCCCTACAATGCGCAGACGACTATCGCCAGTGGCCTCAGAGCTGAAGCATCCGAGGAGCAACGTCGAACGGAAAACGTGTATGCAATAACGAGATGTCATGTTCGTGCCTTCTTCTGTTGTCTCTGTTCTTATCTGTAACAGTTTAAAGCTTGAATAAGCGCTTGATCAAGTTTTCGCGATAAAGCAATTATCGTCTGCTCCCGGTGATGTGCAGGAAATGTGCGCCAGAACAGACGAAGGAGCCAGAAATGTACTGAGGACGTTTGGAGTGAAGACAGCGGAGCAGAGGTACCGCGGTCTTTGCGCTCGGAGGGCAAAGGTAGTACTGCATGGTAACTCCCTCAGAGAGCGTATGACTTCTTTTCGCACATTCAGCAACATATCCGAGAGTTCGTCACATTGCGCCAAGCAGTGTAATAAACAAATAAATGCCTAGCATAGGTACAGCGTAGCGACAAATCAGTAAAATGGCAGTCTGGGCACCCCTGTTAGTACAGATGGCGTATACCTTACACCAGGAAAATGGTAATAGGGGTGGGCCTGCAGTATAAGTAGTCTAGCAAACCAAAATGTTAGTGGTAATATGATTGTACCTGGTATATAAGTAGTCTATATCATCGGAACGGTAGTGTACCTGTATACGCGTGCATCAGCAAAGTGGTAGTTTATAAGCGTGTTGGTGAGCAGGAGAGATACGCTGGGCTGTCGCCATGCTCAGTGCGACGAGAGGCTGATAAGGTCAACGTGGGTCAGCTGCTTCAATTCCGCAGCGCTGTAGGTCTGTCTGTCTGTCTGTCTGTCTGTCTGTCTGTCTGTCTGTCTGTCTGTCTGTCTGTCTGTCCGTCCGTCCGTCCGTCCGTCCGTCCGTCCGTCCGTCCGTCCGTCTGTCTGTCTGTCTGTCTGTCTGTCTGTCTGTCTGTCTGTCTGTCTGTCTGTCTGTCTGTCTGTCTGTCTGTCTGTCTGTCTGTCACATGCGTCAGCTTAGTAATTGACAACATGCGTCTATGCATGCGTCGTAGGGAGGAATTTTAAATAGTGAAGCTCAAGGGGTGTCACGCAGTGCTCAAGCAACCAACCGCATGCACCCCTCTCTCATTCCTAATTCCTCCTTTGTCATTGTCTGCAGTTTCGCGAACATCCTCTACAAGTGATAGTGCTCTTCTAAACTTGCTGAATAGAACTGTCAAGCTACGATCGTTCAGATACCGGGAGAAGGACGACTATACTGCCATCATTCTCCCGGTGCAAGCGATTCCCAAGATTATTGCGACGTCATTTTCTTTAATTTACGCTTTAACTTGTTTTTTATTTTCAAGCGATCATTTTAGTCATCGCAAATTGAGATTTGAAGTTTAATTATTGTAGAGTTCCTTGAATAGTGCAATACACTTCATCACTCGTCGGTACTCAACAAAATTCTTAAAAGCCATCGAACAATTCTGCCATAATGAAAAAAAAATCGATGGCAATTAAGTATGCGAAACAAGAATATGTTCTTTACAATTGTTCATAAAATGGAGACTATGTGGACTTACATGAAGATGTAATTAGCAATACAACAAATAGTGGATGGCAAGTAACAATGTGGGTTCCAGTTAAAACAAGCTACGAACAAGTGTGGATTAAACTCTTCATAATTTTCAGGGAGTGGGTGATTAGTCGAAGCAACTTTTGCTTAGGCTGTTCAAAATTGTAGCTCCTTTGACTTCTAAATGGTAGACACCGTAATTAGTGTTTATCTTATGTTACAAAAAAAAAGCGATAAAATGAAGTGCACTCGTTAGAGCGAGGTTAATGTCGAAGGGACACTGTCATTTATAAAAAAAACGACGATTTTGCAAAGTCTCAACGCTTTTCCAAAGGGACACAAATGTTACGCGAAATGTTACCAATCGACTGTTCTAGCAGCTTCTGTATAGACACCACCGCCACTATTAGTGATTCTAGGAAACTGTACAATGTCTATAGTTTCGTCAATACACTTCTATAGATGCTTCGCATCCGCACGCTTTGGCTCATTGTTTGAATTTCCGCCGCCTGCCGCAGGATGGAGCTACTGGCCAACCACATGCCGCAGTACACGGAGCACTTTGGCTGCCACCCATCCCAGAGGATGCACGTCAGCAGACGCTACACACGATGCCTGTTTTGGAAGGGCTGATTTTTTTTCCGATCGATTCGTTAATTTAGAAACTTGGGCCTTTAATGAGAATGGTTTACACCATATATATACATACATACATATACGTCCTACGTGCTTGCAGCTGGGGAAATCTATTCTTTAACCTGTTGCCGCTGCCACGCACTCCATTTAGCGGTGCTTTTCTCATTATAATATTAACGAAGTAAATTAACTTGATTTTTCAAACTGTAGACATCGTGCAAGTTGTGACGCAGGCTTTTTGCGGGGACGGCTTTCGACAGAAGCGTACCCCGACGAGTTCTGTTTCTCTCGTTCTTTTTTTTTTATCAGGTTATACCTTGCGGCATGTGTGATACTATCTAAATAAAATCATGAAAGCCTTCGTGATGTATAAATTGCTGTAGTGGGTAAGCAACGCTTGTCGTCCGTCGGCAAACGCTTATAGCTGTCCGTCTGACTTGCCCCTATTGCTTGGCAGCTCTTACACCCGCCTACATTCAACACTCCATCTCGACTCAACGATGACGATGATGTTTATTTGCATCCCCTGTGAAACGTGGCGGGGACAAAATTAGTCATCTAGCCTGCTTGATTTATTCAGGTTTTACTACATCTATCGCCACATGCCCATTTGCCTATCTGATCTTTATCCTAACTTTCGTATTTAAAACCGACATCACTATATTGTACCATTACCTACGCTTGCAGTGCTTCCGGTCATATATCCGCTGCTTCCCTGCTTTTCTTTTTCCCAACCCTGCCCTAATTTGCTCGTCTCTACTGCTGACCAGGTAATCCTTCTGTCTTTGAATCCCAACGCTCCTGGAAAGTGGGCACTCACTACGGTTCTCGCTGGGTGAATATTTTGGCATTCCATGACGATATGCCGAGGCGTTTACGGTTCTTTTTTTTAAGTGAAAGCGTTAAGTTGCTCAAGGACCAATAAATGCGATGTCCGGCGTTATGGCACCAAAATTGAACGGAGTCGAACCCACGACCATTGGTGGGAGGCGAACCCTCGACCTTTGGTGGGAGTCGAGCACACAACCATTGGTGTTGAGGCGAAGTTAAGGCACAGTTAATTGAGGCACTCGAACCCATGACCATTGGTGGGACCAAAACTCATTGGCGCCAAAATTGATGGTGCCACCATTGATGGTCGAACCCACGACCATGGGTGGTTGTAGAACCCGTGACTTTTGATGTTAAATAAGCCGACGTTAATTAAGGCATGGTTAATTAAGATATGGTTAACTAAGGCACTCAAACCCATCACCTTTGGTGGGAGAAAGTTAATAGGAAGTAACAATGTGTTCGAATGAGAATGTCAAGTAACTTAATGTCTCGTGAGGGCGCAGGCTTTCGCCTTTATCCTCTTTAGCGTATGGTGTCTGTCAACATTTCCTTCTTTTTTTACTTTTTTACTTTTTTACTTCTTTTTAACTTTCTCTTTTCTCATTTCTTTTTAACTTTTTCTTTTTTTAATACGCGCCGTGGTTCCTCAGGGGCTATGGTGTTGGGCTGCTGAGCGCGAGGTCGCGGGATCGAATCCCGGCCACGGCGGCCGTATTTCGATCGTAGCGAAAACACCCGTGTACTTTGCTTTAGGCGCACGTTAAAAGTACCACAGGTAGTCGAAATTTCCGGAGTCCTCCACTACGGCGTGCCTCGTAATCAGAAAGTGGTTTTGGCACTTAAAACCCCATAATTTAACTTCTTTTTTTAAGCACGTACGCACGTGACTCATCCTCTGGCGCATATTTTCTTCGGTGAGTTTCTGTCCTCCGGCAGCCAGCTCGGGCCTCAATAGCAAGGCAGTGCGTTTAGCTTATCACACGTATTTTCCCTCCATGTTTATTTCTTGCTGTTTTTGTAAATCTCCATGGTCTTCTTTGTTTCCATCGTTTACATCCGATTTACCGTACGTCTCTGTCCCATTCACTTTCCCATTGTGACTACTGTTTGTCTGTTTACACTTTCAAATGTCCTGTACTTGGTTGCCAACTTTCTTGACCTCTTCTGCCATGCCGTGTCAACACTTTTAAGAGGAAGCTTTAGCTCGGGTGCTCCTATGTAAATACATGTAAAAGGAGAATTCCTTTTTCTCCGCAAACACTGCACCAAATTTGACGAGGTTTGTTGCATTTAGAAGGAAAACTTCAAATTTAGTGACTGCCGGCTTCGAATTTTTCATTTAGATCGTCAGTGTATTTATTAAAAATTGGCAAAAATCAAAAATTTTCAGAAAACGAACCTATCAAGTTTGCAACTCTGTAACTCAGCAAGGAAAAATCATACCACAGTTCTGTGAATTGCATCTGATAGTACATCCATAGCGGACAAAATTGATAAGTTACACATGAATCTCAAAAAATTTAGTAATGTGTGAATACAAGTATTGCAGAACCCTTGTGCACAACGTAACAAATTACGTAAGATGTAAAATGACAATAATTTTGTCCGCTTTCAATTATCTAATGGATGCCGTTTACAGAACCGCGATATCACTTCTTGATGCAGAGCTGTGAATCTGTAAACTTCGTGCTTCGATTTTATTCAAACGGTCGAATATTTGAAAATATTTTAAACAATGTTCAAGCCCTAAATCGAAATTCCGCTTCCAACAGTCACTAGAATTTAACTTTTTCTATCAAATGCGACAAATTTCATTAAAATCGGTCCAGGGGTTATCTCAGAAAAGCGTTTTTGCGTTTTACGTGTATTTGAATAAGCCACGTCGGAGTTGGGCCCGAGCTAAAGCTTCCTCTCAACACATTTGTGCACATTAGCCGGATATTTGATTTCATCCATTTTCCTTAGTCTTTCTTTAAAACTAACCTTGCTCTGCACTTCTCATACTTCAAAAGAAACCCAACCCATGTTACCTTGCACTGCCTCATAGGTATTTATACCGTGAACCCCCAAATCTAGTCATCCCATCGCTGTCTAGTCACCATACCACCGCACTCTGGTTAATCTCCAACTCCGACAAGATTTCTGATTTATAGCACAGAATTGCAAGACGTACCAGTGTTTCCATGGCGTTTAAGGGCCTACGACCTTCATGTAACGCAAAAAAAAGGAATAATGATCAAAGGAGGTATCCAAATCCACGCTCTAGTGGTGGCGCCCTCTAAATCAACGTATGCTGATCTTGAAGGCTACGCTATTGCTGGTTGCATGCGGCGCAGGCAAGAAGTGGTGTCCAAACTCGACGTCTCTGACGTGCTTTCGGGTCCCAAAATCTCTTTCGCCGCATTTAACCACCAAAAGCATAACCTTTAAGATACGCATTTTAGATTCAGAGGGTACCACGCTATGAGTCCCAAAAAGTGTTACAATACTCGCCGTAGACAGCTAAGTAGGTGGCTAAGCGGACAGCGGCCATCTTAAGTCTCATTCCAATTCTCACGAAGACGTCAAAGCAGACAGCTTCGCAAAGACAGTATCGAAGTCAACAACGATGCAGGCTAGTTTCCCATCCAAACAAAATGGCGGCTGAGCAGGACTCTTGGAAAGCCGACAGGAAGGTTGTCTGCGCACAAGTAAACGTAGACACGCTATCCTACGCCCTTAATGTGAACTATCTCGTGTTTTTCATCGATTTTCGGACGCAACGACTTAGAAATACAGAACTAATGTGTGCTTTTCTCAACTTTTTCTTGTGGCAGCGAGGTAGGGTCACATCGCAGAAGCGTCTCCCGTACGTCTTCCAGGTACCATAGCGTTTTCTAGACGGCTAAAAACACGTTCCATTACATGGTCCCGAAGCTATCTACGTAGACTGTCTCAACTTTTTCATGTCACCGCAACGTGACGTCACGTCGCAGAAGCGTCTTCCATACGTCTTCCAGACTGTTCGAAACGTGTTTCATTTAAGGAGGTTAAATCAATGCTTGGCCCTCCTTCACCTGGAATACAGCCTTGTCGGGTGATGTCCGCCTACAAATGAAGTAACTTGGCTCTGTGATTGTAATGCTAGGCTAATTAGAAAATAAAAGCTGGTCGTTCCCAACGAAAATAGTAATTACTTCTGAAAATTGATGACGTTACCCCAATACAATATGCCAGGATATTCAGATTTCACACTAAAACCATTAATACAGGTATGCAAGCAAATATTTATCTGTCTGGTAAAATAAGCCGTGATTAACCAAGGAGGTTGATTATTACGTGGGAAGTGTGCGAAAAGCGCCTCTTTATCGTTTTATCGTTTATTTATACTTTTAGCGTGCCGATCCAGTGCGACTTCATCTTTGGGACATAGTTTCCACTCCAGCAGTTTTTCTTTAACCTCCTTGCTTCCATTACGTGGCCTCGGAGCTGTCTCGGCTTTCCCCTAAGCTGTCTACGTAGACGGTCTCCGATGCTGGCCAGAATTGGAACACACCCTATGACGTGTTTTTTGAGGCTAAGCTTCTGCTGCTGGAATCTGGCGGGAGCGGTTTCGGGAGCCTAAAACACGTCGCAGACGTCGGATTTTGGACACCACTTCGTGTCCTACATGTCATAAGCTGTGTAAGCCGCAAGCATGGCATAAACGCAAGAAATTAAACACCTAAGCTTCTTTGGAAAAAAATCTCCTGACATTATGGTCGCGTGTTATTAACATAACACTTGCGATAGGTGGTGTCCAAATCCACGCTCCAGAGACCGTTGTCCTTGAGCATGGAGAAAGCAAAGCATAGGAGAGGCCCCGGCCAGCACGGACGTATCGGAGAAAGAGTGGCAGAAGTCACGTGCTGATTTTCACAAAGGACTACTAGGACCGGTACCCTACGCGTCAACGTTACCATGGCAACGACGCCCCTGTATCTCTCGCTGCTGCTCTATTATAGGCCTCTGAAAAGTGAGGTAGGCTTTTTCAGCCTGTGTCTTTATTGCTGCAGATTCTGCTCGCGAGACAATCTGACTTTGGAGCGTGGTGTGTAAGCTTGAAAGTTGTCTTTTGGGTCTGTGAGTATGAGTTGTCAGTCAGCAACACACTCAGGTAATCATTGCGTGGGTCTTCGTCATCGTCTTCAACGTGCCACGGGAAAGCACAGGAGTGCGTCTGCTTTACTAAAACTGTCACAAAAGTTTCGTAGGCTCTGTTCTGACGCCCGTCGTAAACACACATTACCCGCGGCTCGTAGCAATGCAAGTTCAAATCTCCCTCCTGTCTTCTCCGGCTATCTGATTGTAGGCGCAATGGCGCAATGGGAGATGGCACACCAACATGGCTGCATTTCCGGCTTCAAAAACACGACGTCAAGACCATAGAGTTTCTTACAATTAAGTAATTATTGTATTAAACTTTATGGTCAAGACCTCTCCTATTTTGTTTCTTTCCTCCATACCCTTGAGGAATAAAAACAAATCTCGGAGGCTTTGCTTTTGGATGCTGAAAAGCAAAAATACGTAAATACCACAATTACCATCATCATCATGGTAGTAGTGACAATGACGTATTTTTTTGCTTTGCACCAGCTTTGCACGATGCAAGAACATGCTGTAGAGCTGTAGAGTATGTTTGTCCTCGCACAATAGGTGGTGTCCAAACCAAATTACACACCATCGCGTGGCGTCCTCTTGAGTCCTTTGGATCATAAAGGTTCTGCCTTTGCTGGTCAAACGCGCCGGACACAATTTATGAAGCCGGAACACTATAACACGACCAGCCAAGACTAGTCAAAAAAGAAGTCGTCAGCGGAGCCACTGTGGCGTTTGCCGGTTTCGTCTTCTGCTGTGTACTACAAAGCTGACCGTGGCATGTTTTGAAACGCGTGACCTCTTCTCAGGTTAGGTGCAGATTTCCATGCAAATTTTCCTGATAAATTTATTCGGTTAAGCGTGCCCCGGCCACTGTAGCGTAGCTAATCTAGCCTATCAAAATTAAGTCGCTGTCTGCTCCTGTCAGTGTATGTGTAATGCAGACTGAAGCACGACCTACAGAAGACAACTACTTCGTGTGCAGCGTCTGCGGTATGCGAGAGAAGTACCACGTCGAGTGCGACGGCATCAAGCGTTTCGGTCTCAGGTTCCTCGAGAAAGTGTACTTCGTCAAAGACGGCGCGGGCGAAGATCTGGGAGGCTTTGCCGTCGGTTCGCACTGCTCTGTGTGTCGGCGCGCCGTCTGCCACGCGAGCGATTGCAGCGTCTTCTACGCGAAGCGTTTCTGCAAGGCCTGCTTCCTTCAGCACAGCTTGCAGTTCCCGCCGCAGATGAGACAGGCCTTCGGCAAATAAGGCGTCTGGCGGGCGAAGAAAACTTGGGCCGTCAGTGCGTGTTTTGTGTACGCGCGGTACGTACGTGTCACGTACGATTTGCATATCCGCGTGTTGTGGCACCTTCTGGTGTGTTCGTGCAGTTTCGTGCAGCAGCTTTGCTCTTCGTTGCGTAGTTAGAACGCGCAGCGACTGTGCTGCGTCGCGACCTAGATTCTTCTGTTATATATCACTTTTCGCAGCTGGTCGGCTTCTATGAGACTTCGACAAGTAATGTGCGCCAAGTATTGCTTCTAATTCGGCTACTTGGCACGTCAACGAACATGTTCAACTCTCCCACCCCCGCCTCTTTCAATTGCGTTATTCGGGGAAAATTTAAACAGGATACAGTTATTTTAAGCCGAAAACGTCGCAAGACATTTAGTAAGCACATTAAAAATGATGAAGAAATAATGATACCATGGTTCGTTTCAAGCTTTATATGAAAGTGAAATGCGCAAGTTTTGTAGCTAACATGCTTTGTAAAATATATGGGCATTCTTAGGTATGCATAATTTATGAGGTCTGTAGTGATACAAGTTAGTGTGGGAAACCCAGACTTGGGGCTGGAAGGAAATGCTGCTAAACATATCAAAAACTTTGCCAGATAGGCGAGTTACATATAAAGCACGCCCTATGTAGGCTGGCTCTGGGGACTCTATTGAGAAGTTCCTTTGTAACGCAGGCGTACTTGCATGCAGTGCGTGACCAGCCATGACTGAAGATGCACAGAGACGCCGCCGAGTGGCCGTGGTGGTCCTCGGCGACTTTGGACGCAGCCCGCGCATGAACTACCACGCCTTGTCTCTCGCAAAAGAACGACTCGAGGTCGACGTGGTGGCTTACAGTGGTAAGCATTGTCAACATTGTGCCATTGGCGGGGCAGATAGTCACCATAAAAGCGTGATTAAGCTTACATGCTTATCGAGTATTTCATTATGTGTGAATACATCGCCTATATGCATATGCTTTTAAATGTAGTGAAGATTTCTTTGCCCCCACTTTGCGGGTGCTATCTTGCTGAGCAGACAACAACTCGACCCACTGGTTATGGGCAACCGAGTGTGTGCCCTTGATTGGCCAATCCCCCAGTATGAGTGTTCATGTCACTGTGACACAATAGTACAGAAGCCTTAAGTGTATTAAAAGTCATACTTCTCTATGCATACATTTCTCACCAACATTCTTTGCTTGCCAAGCATCATACATCGCCTTCGTCTTTGTGACCCAGACAGCTAACAGCTAGCTGGCGATGAGGTTATGCTTGTGTCATCAGCTGCTGCTGTTACCGCGCTAACTCCAACAAGCTTCGTATTGTTTAGATTCCAACATTGCGTTGGAGCAGCATTCTGATCTGTGCCTCGCACGTTTATTCGGACGGCAGTTTTTAAAACTGCACTTGCTCGGTCCATCTGATGTCTGTCCATTATTTCCACCGTGGCTTGGTCAGGCCTTCTTGTCAATCTCATCTTCACCCTTACCATATGACTAGGTGAAAACAAAACTGCCCATCGGCACCAGAACCTGCCCTTGCACCAATATCCCGCTGGAAGCCTCACACTCCAACTACTAATGTACATTCAGCTGGTGACATTTGATCACTTCATGTCCGTCTGGCAAGGCACATTACATTCACTTGGCCTTTGGAATGTACATACATGCATGTATGTGTGTGTGCACACTTAGAAAGGGACACATGTACGAAAATTTCTTTATTTTCAGACGTTTCGGGTCTGGCCATCAAATTAAATTTCCTTAATTTCCCATGTTTTACTTGCCAAAATCGCAGTCTGATTATGAGGCACTCCATAGTGTGGGACTCCAGATTTATTTTGGCCACCTGAGGGACCTTTATTGTGAACCCAAATCGTGGCACACAGGTGTTTTACAGCTATAAGTGTTCTAGGATCACTGTTCTAGTAGTTTTGATGCCAGCAAGCACCCGTCACAGTAATGCCAAAGGGTTTGCAAGTTAAGAAATTTAGACATTGGCTTTCACCATTGCAGCAAGCGGAACTCTTGTTTTGCTTTATTCCCACAACCATGTGAGCTGAGGTAGGAGGTGTTGGCTGACGTAGGCACCTGTGGTCTTTCCTCGCACAACAAAGCCTTTAATTTGGGGAGGGGGGTGTCGAATCGGGGGATGCAGAAAGAAAATTTCCTCGAAGGGGGGCTCACCCCCGCCCCCCACCCCCTTTTCCAAAGAAATTTCGAAGGTGGCTCTGGCCCAGTTGCTCCCTGGTAGTCGATGCCTAGAGAGTTAATGTTATTTATTAATTATTGATGTATATGTTGTAGCATTCACTGTCCTCACTAGATTTCTGCTTTTGCATGTCATTTGCTGCAACTGCTGCATGACATTTAGCAGCCTGCCCTTCCCCACATTCAGGCTTCTTCTATGCTGAAGCCACTTGTCATTAAATTTTTGCTTGAACCCACTATTGAGCGAGCCATTGGAAATTCAATTCTTAATGCGTTGCACTTGATTGTGTTTGGTTAAAAAGAGCACAGCTTGCATAACGCTTTGCAGTTGTGTTTGTAAAGCTGGAAAACTGAACGAGGAGTAACTGCACCTGAACAGAGACTTCTCGTCCAAAAAGGAACTGGTCCAGCAGTCACTTCAGATCTGAGTCTGTCACGCAGCCTCCTCACTGTTGCTGGTGTGAATGTACCCTAATGCTTAAAGGGACGCTAAAGCGAAACAATAAATCAATTTAGTCTAATGAAGCATTGTTTGAGATCCCTGCAGGCAGTCATTTCAAAACAATAGTTTGATTATTAGATGAGAAAATGAAGGTCCAAGTATCAGTATTTGAATTTCGCGCTGAAACCCCAGCGCCGGTACGTCAGCATGGCGTCAGGGACTCCAAAGTATGTTTTCGCATTTGGGCCGCGTTGGCTGAGTAAAGGTTCCCGAAACTTGCCATGTTTAATATTTGGTTCCTTTAGAACACAAAGTAGTCAGTCTATACAGCTATATATAATTAGTAGGCCCTAGAAGATGCCATAAAGATCCATGACGTCACAGCCCCCAGGTGCGGGAACTTAAGTAGGCATCGCCACTCGTATTTCGTTCTTGCGCTTTTTCTGGCTTACCAAATGTCTTGTCGCTGTAACAGTGGTGTTTTTCGTGTTTACTGATGCAGAAGAAATAATTTTTCACTTTAGTGTCTCTTTAATGAGGATCCCTTTTGAGATCTTCATAGGCACAAGTTCTCTCCCACTGCTGAGTTGCTTCTTTATTGTAATAGCCGTTATATGGATGCTCAAGGTGCACTCACGGCGTCAGCGTCGCTGTCGTCACTCTGTCCCGCTATCGATGGCACACGTGCAGCGTGCACGCACGTAATTAAGAGGGTCTCAAAGATGTGTAATGTGTTTGGCTGCAAAAGCAACCAGTTGAAGTGGACACTTCGTCAATGCTCAGCTCAATTGGCTCGATGGTAGAGCCAGGCCGTCGTTGTGCCTTCCGCTGCTGGCGTGAGTATTGCGTGCTTGCAGTCTAGCGTTCCTAATTAGCTGCTGTGTGTATGCTCTGGGGTGAGCATAAATGTGAGTATATAATTTTATCTAATATTTTACTGGACGCAGACTAAAATCGACAACGTCTCGTTGGTGTCATTTTTTGCACCATATTGATGCGATCCCGACAATACCACTCATGGCACACCGCAAGACGCCAGCGTTTTGAGAGACTTTGTAGATGCCAGGACGCTGTTCCTTCTTTCCAGCAGAAGTTGCCGTGCATGCAGTGTCGGACCAACATGTTGTACCCATGTGTAGTTGAAGCACTGTTCCTAAGGGTTCGAGAGATACTCTAAACCTTGCTAGCGCTGTTGGTGATCCGCTCTTTTTGTGAAACTGGCTTATTGGTGTTGTTTTTCTTATCTAGAATTGTTTACCCAAGGTTCCAGATGTTCTGCAGTGATTTATTGTATCTTTTGTTTGTCTCTGCAGGTTCCAAGCCTGGTCCTGATGTCCTGTCCAACCCGCACATCCACCTTCACCTTATGAGGGAGCCACCTGGTTTTCAGAAATGTAAGCGTAATGTGCTGAATGCATTTGGGCTGCGTCTGAGGATTCAAGATTTCACATTCTTTGCACACGAGAAAAGTGTTAAATAAGGCAGACCGACATCGACCTATGGCTTTATCAGCATCAAGTATATGTTCATCGAGCATTTAATAAAGTGGGCAAGGATCTGTTGGCGAATAATGTGCATGGAGCACCATGATATGTCAGCGTACCCTCAGTTTGTCTATCAGCTAAAGACCAACAGTTAACGTTTCCTTTTCTTTTTTTTGCTTTGCATGTTGAAGTTTATCAGTTAGCTGCGTCATGTTCTTGTTTGATTACTTGTAACCTGGTTTCTCTTTCCATGATGTCACCTTTCTCTCACAATTTCTTCATGCCATATGTGGTGTCGATTCGAAATAAACGAAGTGCTAGTTGAAAGTCAACAATTGCTGTGTGGTCTTCTCCGTCCTTATGTTGTACAGTTAAAAATAATAATACCGGATCCAACGTCCTGAGGCTACATAGGGGGTTGTGAAGTATGTCGTAGGTGAAGGCTTCGTATTAATTATGGCCACCTGAGGTCTTTAACATGCGCCCAAAGCACGATAGTATGCAGCGTTCTTGCAACCCACTGCAGTAGCTCAGCTGCTATGGCACTGAACTGCTGAGCTTAAGGTAATTGGTTCAATCCCGGCCGCCGCTCCCGCATTCAGAAAAGGGTGGAATGCAGAACCACTCATGTACCGTGCATTGGGTGCACATTGAAAAAACCCCAGGCGGTCAAAATTAGTCCAGGCACCTTGCACTGTGGCGTTGCCTCATAATGAGATCTTGGTTTTGGAACGAACAAACCGCGAATTTAATGAACTGAATTTAATAGCTTCTTCACATTCGCATCCATCAGCATGCAACAGATGCGGTCGGGAATTGGACCCGCAACCTCGTGCTCAACAGCAGAATGTCATGGCCACTGAGCCACCGCTGGCTTTGTTCACACTAATAACTTCTTCTGCCGGTTCCTTTGGCTTGCAGATGTTCCAAGGCTGGTGGCATACATTCTAAAGGTGCTGTGGCAATCCCTAGCCTTGTTCTTCAGCCTGATGTTCCTGCCCAAGCCAAGCCATGTTCTTGTTCAGGTGAGCCTACGCTCTACTCTAAACTGGATGTAGCACAACGAGTTTCATTGTCCGGTTTCATACTGAGCGTATACTCGTTTCTAATTAATCAATCATGGTTTATTGTGGTCACAACAAAAGTAACATAGGTTCTGCTTTATTGTAACACAGTTCGACTCTGATATAATTGTAGTGGTCTGTCAGTGCTAGAATAAGCTGTGTTTTGCTTTCTGCTCGTGGCATTTGAAGATTAAAATTTTTAACTATGTATAAGCAATCAGGAATGCTTATTCAAAGAGAACTGGCCTGAAATACTTCAAATACTGAATATTTCTTTGCCCAATGGAATCATATAGACTGAAGTGGGAAAAGAGAACAAAATAAGAAAATATAGGCAAAGAAACATCTATTAGAACATGTAACAGCTTTACACAAAATTATTGAGTTTCATAGTCCCGATGCCGGGGCGCAACTATGGGCTGTCCAGAGGGCCCACGATGCGGCGGTCGGGCAAGGCCTGACTGTCCCAACGTGGGAGCGGCCCGCAGCGCGCTGAGTCGCGTACCTCAGGACCTTATTAAAGTTTTGCATCCATCCATCCATCCATTTTCCAAAGTAGCACACAAGCTATGAAAGATGCCTTAGTAAGGAGCTCCGGATTAATGACAACTGCCTGGACTTTTAGTGCCCATACATAGCATAGCACAGGAATGTTGTCTGCATTCCACTCAACTCGTAATACTGCAGAGCTGCTGCACCCAAGGGTTTGAACCCATGACCTTGTGCACTTGCCAGACCAGTCATTAAGAGTGGTGCATCATTGTGATGCGCTGTTGCTTTCGGTTTCTTAGACCTACTCGTGTACTAACTCACTTTGAATTTGGCCAGGAACTGGCCGACTAGGCAAATCACAAGAAGCTGTACCTACGTAGCTAGGTATAGTTTTCTGTGTAACTTTGCATATGAGGGCGTCGTGAACCTTGAATCAAATGTGAACCAGATAGCAACATCCACTTGTTTCGTATCTACAAAATCCCAAATATTTGTGTAACACAACTTTTTAAAAATTACAGACGAATAAAGATAGTTGTAGTGCATACAATAGGCATTGCCAACTCATGACCGGCAGCTTACCGCTATCTTTGAAAAGTGCACAACTATTGCATTCTACTGGTCTACTACTAGCATATGGGGCAGAAACTTGGAGGTTGACAACAAAGTGTAAGAAGTTAAGGACCATGCTGCTAGCAATTTAACTAAAAATGAATGACATAACGTTAAGAGACAGGACGAGATTGTGTGGATTGCAGAAGAAATGGGGGTCATCCAATATTCTAAGTAACATTAAGAAGAAAGAATCGAGTTAGGCAGGACATGTGACACATAGGGCAGATAACCAGCAGTCTATTAGAGTTACAAAATTAGCATTAAGACAAGGAAAGTGAAGTCGGGCATGGCAGAGAGCTAGGTGGTAGGACGGCATTAGGAAATTTGCAAGCATAGCTTGAAACCAGCTAACGCAAGACACAGGGTTATTGGAAATTGCTGGGAGAGGCCTTCCTGCTGCAGTGGACATAAATAGGCCGATGATGATAATTATTTTTTTTCTCCTTTGACAGAATCCCCCGTCGGTACCAACGCTACCGGTGGTGTGGTTCTGCTGCTTGCTAAAAGGCTCGGCATTCGTAGTGGACTGGCACAACTACGGCTACTCCATACTGGCGCTGGCGTTGGGGCCTGGACACCTCCTGGTCCGCATCTGCCTCTGGTGAGCTGATGGCATCACAGTCACCGAACGATAACTCGGACTCAACGGGAACCGCAGAAAGATCAGAATACAGTGTAACCTTGTCGATGCAATCCAATTTGGCATCGGTGGGATTTCCCACCGCCAGCATTTGCGATCGCGAACGCGAAAATTGACCCACTACAGTTACCCATCTTTTTTGCCAGTTAATGTGTTCCCAAAAAACGTTAATTCAGCACCCGCGTTCTATACACCACGACACTGCGATTGTCTGATGCGTTTTATGCTGCGAGATGCCATGGGAACAATCAAAGAGGCGAGGCATGCACGATTGAGATCAATGGGCGCGGTCGCTCGGTCTCAGGTGATCGAGAGGATGTCTCAGGTTGCTCGCGCTTCACAAGCTTAACACGCAGCAGCGTCTCATGCTGCAACTATTCTCGCCCTGTGGGCAAATCAAAACTGCTTGCTGAAATGCCCCAGCTGAAGGGGCTGCTAACCCAGGGCAAATTCGAAGAGCGCGAACCTAAGTTTTCTGAAGCCGCAAGGACAACAACACGAGACTCTGGTCACTTATGCCCCAACAGCTTGGCACGTGTTGATGTGTCGTGGTAAGAACGATTTGTGCACCGCTTCGCTTTATTTTGACATCAAGTACCGTTGAGTCTGTCAAATGTTTTAATAACTTCGGGTCGAACATTTCCCCGGTTAGTACGTTTTCTCTCACGTTTTTTCCCCAATAAACATGGATGAGGTTCTGTTCTAATTGGGAGTCTGCAATATCAGTTTTGCCAGAAAATAAGTAACTTACAAGTATCTAAGAAAGTCTGTCTTTGCGTTGCTAGCCGCACATACACTTGCCTGTGGCATGGTCAGTCTGTATCGCAACCGTTGTCGTGCTGTCACTACAGATAGACGAAAAGTACCAGTAAATGCATGGGCACCAAATCACCACCCCTGGAGTGATTTGGGGGGTGGGGGAGGGAGGTGTATCCATGCAGTTGGTACAGTGCTCCAATTTCCAGTGCACCTCTTCATTATTTCACAGATCCATGGTCGGCTTCTCTTTGCAGGTGTGAGAAAACATTTGGCAAGAAGGCGAAGAGTGCATTCTGTGTGTCTCAAGCAATGCAGCTGGACCTGGAATCCAACTGGAAAGTGCAGTGAGTCTGCCCAGGCTTCCTTCTTTTTTTTTTTTTTGGACATCGTTGAACAAGCTTAATCTCTTTATTACCTGTGGAATTGAGATTCCTCAAATAGTGACAGATATAAAATTAAGCTACAAGTTTGGTCATTTCGTCTCGCTTCTTTCGTGCAATTGGAAAGATTTTGAGTGAGCCAGAGCACGCTGTCAACCATCTTGGCTCAGATGTGTCACTGACACTGGGAATTTACTGTGTGTACAGGTTATGAAAGCTTTATTTGTAGTATTCACCATTGAGCTAACCGCAGCAACATTGTTGGCTAACTGAAGCAGCTTGTTGTTGGGCAGGTGAGAATGGTAAAATATGGGACGGGTCACGTTGCCAGTGGCAACATTGTCTCCTGTGGTTAGAACTCTGGCTTTGTGCCATCCTCAACCCGTGGTCTACATGCTCGATACCAGTTACTACAGTTGTTTATGTCTTTGTGTGAAATTCTACTTTCGTTCCTCTGTTGGTAACTGTCTGTAAATGTGTGCGTTTTCACTTATGTTCCACTGTCTGTCAATGTGGCATTTCTACTAGCAAATGACTTCACTGACCAAACATAAGAAGCCAACATACACGACACCAAGGACAACATAGGGGAAATTACTTGTGCTTAAAAATGAAATAAAGAAACGACCAATTATTGGAAATGAAAGTGGAGGAAAAAGCAACTTGCCGCAGGTGGGGAACGATCCCACAACCTTCGCATTTCGCGTAAGATAGTCTACGAATTGAGCTACCGCGGCGCCATTTCCCCATCCGCTTTCTTGGGTATTTATGTTTCCTATTAGAACCCTGGGAGTGTTAGCCACCACCACCACTCACAGGCCTTGGCGGCGGATGTGGAACATCCTTTCGGCCTTCTTATGATATGACTAATGAAAACTGGGCCCCTCGGTTAACACCCTTTGTTCTCATTCTTCACTGACCTAAGTGCCTTAAATGCTACTGCATATTAACTCGCATAATTGTTATAGGTAATGTCTGTTCTAATGCAATAATGTTTGTCTGCTCATGTAACTAGCGATGATTTGGTTTGGGTCACATTTTATTAAGCTTCTGTAAATTCAACCTTCTGATAGCCTAGATAACGAAAAAATTTGTGATCACCATGGTATTTGAATTAATGTAAGAGACCATACCTTGAATTATTAATGCAAGTTGACTCTAGCAGTAAGCAGTGGTTAAACAAGGGAAGCCTTTCTCTGGCGCGACTTTTTTTGACGAGAGAGAGAGAAACTTTAATGACATTTGAAGAGTTTAGTCTATTCCGACAGGCCTGGCATGGTACCCCATGTGAGATGGGGAAGGAGGAAAGAAAGGGAGCGAGATACAAATGAAAACAAACCATACACATGCACACAACAGCATAAATGGTCTTGCACAAAAGTAATTTACATAGTCTCATTGAAGCCTGTATACAGCAGGAATGCTATAAGCATTTTAGTGGGGCACAGCAGATGTCCAGGTTATTGCCGCGGTTCAAGAACGTCTTGTAGCCAGAAGTAGCTTGTCGTGTCACATGCTTAAAGCCTTCTTCAAAACAGCCCTTGAGGTTGTCTAGCCACTAAGAATGCAGATTAAGTGTTCTACATCCTAGTCAACACTGTAGGTTGGACAGAATGGCATGCTGAATAAATAAATTTTAAATAAATGATGTCTCGTACAAGCAACACTCAGGTGAATGCGATGAAGGCGCGTATATTCACGCCTAGGAAGACAATGTGGCATACAAAAGTTACACTTCGGGCCAAAATGATTATGTGGTCCTTAATGGCCACTCTGCGTCACACCACAAGCTATACTGAGAATGCCACAAAACAGCTTACACACGTGCCGCTGCGACACTTCTTGAAAGTTGGTATCGGGGTCAGTGGTATCAAGGCGACTTCGTCAGGGCAACCACTGAGCAAGATAAAATCACCTTCTCAAAGCACTTGCTCTGACCAAAGGCTTCCTTTGTTTGACCACAGTTGACCATTTCATATCTCCACCTTCAATGTGGCCACATTGTCTTGTTAGGAAGCCAACCGTATGTGTTCAGAGGGCTTGACATCAAATGTTTTTGTGAATCTGTAATGGTTCTTTGTTTTTCTTTCTTAGAGCCGACGTCCTCTATGACAAGCCCTCATCAACATTCCAGCCGACTGGCATTGAGGAACGGCATGCCCTGTTCCAGCGTCTGGCCACGGAATATCCGGAGTTGGCCCATACGAATGATTCATCAGACGAGGCTAATGAAGAAAACATCTTCACCCAAGCTGCGCCCGGCTCCAATGCAGCAACTCTGAGACCCGATCGACCAGCTCTCATCGTCAGCAGCACCAGCTGGACAGGTCACTAAATTTTTCTTTAAAGGAATACTGTTCGCTAATTTTTCCTTACTTAACGAGATTTTCACCTTGTCCACTTTTCTTGCTGAGTGAAGGTCCGTGCCTCCTAAACGTTAAGAAAAATGTGCTGGCAAAAGTCAGAACATTGTAAACAGTGTACTATAGCAGTAAGTAAAACCTTGTTAATTTGGCCCTCATTAATTTGGAAAGATCTGATAATTTGTACTCGTCCTCTGGTCCCAGCGGGTGCATGCCTTATTTAATGGAATCAAACTCTCGTTAATTTCGACATATTTGGCCGCACACTGGTTAATTGAGACAATGCTCGGTTAGTGCAGAGCTCTGTAGATGTGCAACGCAAGAGAGCGACAGCGGCGCTAGCGTTCAAACACAACGTAGCGGCAAAGTCCACATTCCCATAGTCATCAGCGGAAATCGTGCATGAACCACAAGAATACCAGAACGCTTTGTGCGTAAATTCAGTAAATAAGAGCATTTTGACGTAGTAAGCATTTGTTTAGCGTTTTCTTGATGCCTTCGATAATTCGACATTTGGTTAATTGGGGTATCATTATTTTTTTGGTCCCATGAAATCTAAATGAATGAGTTTTTACAGTACCTCTTCCTACAAACCCGTATCGGTTTCGGTACCCATGACCTCGTCGCGTCATGACGTTATCATAAATTGACTCACTCTGTCGCTGTGGTTGCAAGCGCATGCAGAAAGAATGCACGCAACACTCCTTATTTTTTTTTCCCGTGAGTAACGCCATAATACGTAGCATTACTGCTATGCAGCATCAACAAGCTTTGCTCGCTGTCTCTACATCGCAGTAATGTCAATGACGCCATATTCAGTGTTTCAAGACCAACTTTAGTGCCTAGTTAAAATATCTTGTATTTGTTTCCCAGCATGTGGTAACAGTTTGTGCAGCTTAAAACAAATAGATGTCAGTGCTCCTTTAGTGCAAGAATTTCTCCTACAAAAAAAAAGAAAGAAAAGAAAGAAGAGCAATCTCTTTATCATGCTCAGGAATTCTCATGGCAGGCTGGTGTATGAGGAGACATTTGATCATGTAACACAGAGATTTATCAATTAACCAACAAACTACACTCTGTAAAGTCTCATAATTGCTGAAACATGTTACAAACTCACGCATACATCGCTTTCCTCTCATTTTGCACCAAAGATGCTCGGTGACCGTTCTATGATGGTTCCTCTTACTTCAGTTTGCAGGGTGCATGAACACATTTAAAAGGGGCACTAAAGAGAAAATTTAAGTGGAGCAGAATTAATGAAGTCGACTTCCGTTAATTAGACCCTTGCGGGACATCAAGACTTGGTCGAGCTGTCCGAGTGGTTGAGTTAACGTACAACTGCCAAATGAACTAATCGAAACCTTTTTTATTGCTTGACGTCTTCTGTAATGTCCTTTTGCTTCTTGCTCTTGGAGCGCAACTCAACGAGCATTTTGAATTTGAGAATGCGCTGACTTGAAAGCACAACATGAATACCCTATTTACTCGCATAATGGTCGCACTTGCGTAACGATCGCACCCCTGAATTTTGTCATAAAAATTTGATTTTTTTTCTTTCCCATGTAATGATCGCACCCTGAACTTGCCGCAGCGATATGTCATGTCACACAGCGATATGTCATGTGCCAAGTCTAGCTAATGATAATCGCGCTTACCATCTGTCGAATGCTGCACGAACGACTCTTGAAGACATACCAAGCAGTCTGCACGCACCCAACATTCTTAAGATACCCCATTTCATTCCTTTCATCACTTTCCGCACTTCCACGACAAAAAGAGGTACAATCAAACTTGCTTTTATTATGGGTATGCTTTATAATAGTTGTGGTCAACAAAAAAGGTGCCTTTCGATTCTTTTCATCTGCACTCGTGGGCACGCAACAAATCGCGCACGGCAATGATAGTAGCCACGTTTACACTGATACGTTAAAAGTGTACCCTATTCATACGCCAACATTTGTAACACAGCTAAGACATTCACCCACCCTTAGCGGAAACATGCCGTGTTAGGATAGCAGTGAAGACAAATGCCGCAGTTTCCACAGCATACCCGCCATGTGTTTCTATGTCACTGGCAGCTAAGCGTGCCCATCTCTGTTTCTGTCCCCTCAAAGTGGACATAGCTACGTTGTCGCAAACAGCCGAAACGTTCCTTCCCCACCTTCTGTCATACCGGAGCTGAGAGACCGCATAATGTTTACATTGCAAGCTGCGTCTATCTTTTTAATCTCCTCTTGCTGCAAAGTTTACTTCCAGTGGTGGCGTTGGGAATTCTGCATTGGCCAATTTACCGAGCATCTCGACGCTCCTTTCTTATGCGCTTAATATGTGTAATAGAAAACATACTCTGCTGTCCTTTTCTTTTTTGGTGCATTGTGTAACCATGCTACTTTTCCTGCCTTGTTGTAGAGGACGAAGATTTTTCGGTGCTTCTGGATGCCTTGAAAGGTGAGTCGAATTCTGCTTCCGTTCTCACTTCTGCTTGCGAAAACAAGCCAATGCGTACACTGGTGAGATGACTTGTAGCCAACAGTGAAGCCAGATAAAGCATGGGGTATGCAATTGTTACGTTTAGTTGAAAAGTAGAAGTAATCGGGTAAAAGGAAATGAAAGTCAGCGAAAAGATAACTTGCTGCTATACAGTCTACGCTCACGGGCCCGGGTACAACAGACTTTTGGATATAACAGACCATATTTCAACTTTAGCTTGCGCTACCTGTTGTATTAATGCAACAAAGTTCGCTCTTAATGGACCGCGCTGCAACAGACTATCGGCTACAGCGGACCAAATTAGCGGCAATTTTTGTCAAAATCTGCCGTATGAAACGGACTTTTGCCGTGTCGACACGGACTGACAACTGACTTGCAAGGGTCAGCCGACGATCGCGGCTCAATATCACGCATGCGAGAGAAGAAGGCGGGGCATAAGTGCGCCGTCTTTTGCGCGCAAGGCATGTGGGGGGGGGGGGGTAGAGGCAAGGGAGAAGGGGTTCTACTTTGGCAGCTGCTGCTTACAGCGCGGGCGCCTTAGCTTGAAAGCGATCTGAAATGTGGACGAAGTGCGCCCAGTGCCGGTAGCTTCGTATGCGGTGTGCCTTCAACAATTAGTTTGCATTGAAGCGTGAGACAGCACGAAGGTCAATTCACTCACTGCTGCTACCGCACTTCCTCAGTCAACATTTCGACAGCAACTTTCCGCAGTCGTCGAGGGAGTTGTGTTCACGTTTACCTGTGCGTGACATTGTGCTTGTTAATTTAGTTAGTAAGCGAATGCTTACAACTTTATACGGCTGACAAAACTACTATCCTTGCTTCAGGTAGCTGTCTATTAATTGGCTATCGCAATCGATGCTCTGCCGCATGGGTGAAATTGCAACTTTTTGTTTGCTTTTTACTTTGGACGTTCATCACGCACTCTTTGCAATAACATTGTTACATATTGCCACCAAAAGTTCGAAAGTGAGGCGTTTCAGATATTACGGACTGAATAAAACGGACATTTTTTGGCGGCTTATCAGGGTCGGTTGTAACAAGAGTCGACCATCTTTCCCATGTTATATGTGTGGTGTTTTTACCATTTAGCTACTGCTAATTCCATCTGTCTGCCCACATTCGTTTCCTTTTACCTTCCAATGTGATTAACATTCTTTAGGGACTTCATCCATTTGTCTTGTTTGCTTATCGGCTATGGTGTTGTGCTGCTAAGCACGAGGTCACGGGATCGAATCGCGGTCACGGCGGCCGCATTTAGATGGGGGCTAAATGCGAAAACACCCGTGTATTTAGATTTGTAGGTGCACGTTAAAGAAGGTGGTCCCAATTTCCGGAGTGCCCCACTGCGGAGTGCCTCATAATCAGGTCATGGTTTTGGGACGTAAAACCCCATACTTAATTTTAACTTCACCCAGTTTTCGGTACGTCCATTTGTCCTCGGCTAACCTCTTTCGTACCAGCTTGGGTCACCGGGTAGACCCCGGTCTGAGGGGTAGAGAATCGGGCTGCTGTGCTGAGGGAACCAGGTTTGAAACCACCGTCGAACCAGCTTGGGTCACTGAGTATGCGCCACTTGGTATGTCCTGCTCTTCACGGAACCTCTTTGACACCAACTTGTGTCACAGCTGCGTGGGTCCATAACAGCTGTGGGAGCTCAAAGAGGAAGAAGACTGTAAACGTTGATACAGTTTTCATTACACACCATCACATTCATCAGCTGTGCCCCAGAAGTAATCTACAAAATTATACTCTGCCATACTAAGTGGTCTACCAGCGTAAAATGAAATGCAAACTGCAGAGCACGTGGCAAATCATAGCTGAAGGTATACTGGGCACTATGCAGCCATCACCATTGACAGGCATGCACATCCGGTTTAACCACACATTTTCCATGCCATTGCTGTCGGAATAATTAACTGCTGTGAAGAATGTGTAATCGTGACTGAAGAGCAGGTGTTTTCTTCAAAAGTGTGCTGTCAGATTACAGTGGCTTTGTAATCAGACGTGCAGGCAGTGGCACACACGAGGCACTTTATCAGTAAAGAAATCTACAGCCATTGGTTTTGATGAAGGCACAGGAAAAGGAAGCCTGTCATTAAGAGTAATGAGGTTGAGCAATGCCTGTAAAAAAAAAATTTAAGTGCATATCTTGCATTCCTGCAGAGTACAGCACTCGCAAGGAGCAGGGCGACAGTGGCCTCCCAGACTTGTTCTGCATCATCACCGGTAAGAAAAAATAGCTTTCCATACTTTGAAACATGTTGAATCTCTTCTGCTGCTGCTGGTGGTGCAACGTCTCTCGAGAGCTAGTGTTTTTAGTGCTTATGTTTTCATCAGTTCAGTTTATCAGTCATCATCTCTTTCCTTTACCAGTCGCAAGGTTAGCCTCATCAGTGTATCCATGCTTCAGTGTATAGTCGGCCTCCATAAGTCCAAACTCCCCAGAGACAGCAGATTCATTATTCAGAGTTGAATTAAGCACAGTAAAATGCAGAACGGCACACTGTTACATGAGCAGCAACTGTAATAGAATAACCTGACTGACAATATTGTAACGCAAGGATCTCTGGGAGGTCCCATTTAAGTTTCTAGCTATGGGACCTTCTTCTGTATATACTTATCAGGTAATTATCTCCGTTTTTGTCATGAATAAACTGATTCTGATTCCGTCGGCCTGAGGCAGTGATGCCATTTGAGGACTGGTTTCGGCCAGGGGCTCGCGTTAGAGAGACACTTAAGTTACTGTGGAACTTTGCCTTCTATAGCAAGACACAGTTAGCCCTATCTCTCTTCCTCTTACCCACTTCACCAAGTAGGCCCCAAACCAATAAAGTGAGAAGTAAGTTTAGCTGTGTGTTAGTGAATTGCCCTTTCCTACAATACCAAATGAGCCACTCTTACCGCGAGAGGAAGACTAATAAGCCAGTAAAGATGTAAGGACTAAACATGGGTGGAGACTGCACCTTGGAAGTTCCCGCACCAACTTGCCGTGAGGTCATGGATTTTTTATAGTGTCTGCTCGGGCCTAGTTGCCAATTTCAGGTGCGTTGTGCGCAATTGTGCATGCCAAGTTAGTGCATTAAAAGCAAAAGGACTGATCAAACCATTGATATTTAAAAACGAGTGGCAGTCATTTTGAAACATCTATATGATTGGACCAGTGCTGCAAGTTTGAACAGTATGTGTAAAGGGCTTTAGTACAACGAGTCAAAACGTAGAGGGCTGGGCATTTGCTCTTGGTGTCAAGTGTACCGTCATGAAGCATTTTTCGCTTCTTTTGTTGTTGTTCACATTGTTTTACATCAGGCTACTTTTTCGAGGGGCTGAATAAGGTGCTTTCTAAGTATGCTATAAATTGAATAATAGTTGATGTTCCCATATCCGACATTCCTGCAAGAGAGTCCTCTCACATGGAATGTGCATTCTGCAAACTTGATGAAACCCGCTGAAAAATCGAGATTCTTAATCCATTTGGAAGTTGTACGCTTTTTGTGGCTCTAATGATGCAAGCGCAAGAAATATGGGGAAACTAAACTTTCACTATGAGCTATGGAAAGAAGAATGATAGGAGTAACATTAAGGGATAAGAAAAGAGCAGATTGGGTGAGGGAACAAACGCGAGTTAATGATATCTTAGTTGAAATCAAGAAAAAGACATGGTGGGGCATGGGCAGGACACGTAATGAGGAGGGAAGATAACAGATGGTCATTAAGAGTTACGGAATAGATTCCAAAAGAAGGGAAGCGCAGCAGAGGGTAGCAGAAAGTTAGGTGGGCGGACGAGATTAAGAAGTTTGCAGGGACAACATGGCCACAATTAGTACATGACCGGGGTAGTTGGAGAAGTATGGGAGACGCCTTTGCCCTGCAGTGGGCGTAACCAGGCTGATAATGATGGTGATGATGATGATGAAACTTTCACTGGACAGAATTAATATGTGCCTGAAGGGATTAGTATGCGTTCTTCGGTAAAAATAGACTGCATTGTGATTATGAGGCAGCCGGAGACTGAAATTGACAAGTTTGGAAAACATTTAGGGAGAACACTTTGAAATCTGTGACGTCGCACTGACAGGCGGGCACTGGGGCCTCAGCACAAAATTCAAAACATGGCAGTTTGACCTTGACGGCACACCTCTGAGAAGTATTTGCAGACAGTAGTGTGCGCTTGTGCAGGCAAGGGTCCACAGAAGGAGCACTACCTGTCCCAGATTCACGCTAACCCACTGGCACACGTGAAGTTCTTGGCGCCCTGGCTGTCGGCTCAGGACTACCCCAAGATGCTTGGTGAGTGCAGACTTGGCGCAGTAAGATGCTGATGATATGAACTTTACGGCAGCCCTGGAAATGTACTTGTATTGTGTTGCAAAATTTCTCCGATGCGGAACAGCGAAGCCTGAATTTACAAGACCACAGTCCTTGTAGGTTTCTATTCATTACTGTCAGTTGAAGAGAGCTGTCACTGTCACTTCAATTTTTTTTTCCGTTGGGGGGGGGGCTCTTTTCTGTCTTCCATCCATTGGTGGTGCATTGTTTTTCACTCTAGTTAGAGGCCCTGAAGAATGTGCATCATTGTGTGTGTGTGTGTGTGTGTGTGTGTGTGTGTGTGAGAGAGAGAGAGAGAGAGAGAGAGAGAGAGAGAGAGAGAGAGAGAGAGAGAGAGAGAGAGAGAGAGATGGCCTTAGTTGAGCTGTTGCAGGAGCTCTTGCATCACACACCACTTGCTGACAGTCAGCCAGTGACAACACATCAACCTGACCGGTAGTGCCATTCTTGACACGGTCAAATTGCACCACATTGGCAAATTCTACCATCCTCGTGCTTTGAACCAGAGAGGATGCATGTAACCACATTGTGAGCCAATCTGAATTTGGAAGATGGCAAATTTGGCAGAGTGAGACCCTATCCTGATTAGCATTCCGGGCAGAGCACTTGAGCGTTCTGTTACTAGGGGCTAATTGATGGGAAGTCCAGAATTCAAATGGCACTGTCCTTTGAAAGCTCACAGGTAAAACGCAGGTGGTCAGTACATGGTTGGAACGCGGACAAAATGGGAGCAACCACCATAGGGAGGCGGTCACATGGTGTTTAGCTTAAACGCACTAAAAAAGTGGTGTACATATCTAAAAACCTTTAAAACCCTAGTGCAGCCCAAATTTACTTGGGGCGGTCTATCGAGCGATCTGCACTCATTTTACCTGTGAGCACCTGCATTTGCCACAGAAGTTTCCTGAAACAATGCCATTCAGTTTCTCGGTCTTTTAGTTAGTTTCTGTGCCAACAACCTCATTTGTTACATGTAATTGCAGTCAAACCCTCTTATGGTGAAGTTGCGTCCACCACGAAAATACCTTCATTATATATCTGGCATTAATTATAAGTGTAATTCATTACGTGGTAATATCAGCAAGAAACAATTCTGATTTACTTAATTTTATGGAATAATTTATTATATCCGTGTTTATTATAGTTCAGAGTCCAAACTGAATTGACGTAAAAACAGCCCAAGCTGACAATGTCGCTGAGTTAAAGTCAAATGCATATCTGCACTTCGCAAAAATGCACATCGGGATGTACAATGGCAAACATAAAATGCACCTGCTGCCTTGACTAGGACAAAATTTCGAGTAAATTTTAATGAAGCACAAATTGAAGAAAAATTTTCTAAATGAATTTTATGCATGCTGCAGTTGTAAAACGAAACAATCAAATTGATTTTACTATATAAATTAATTTTTTTGTACTGCTCAAATTCCCAGACATTTCTGCAGCCCCATCCATGTCCAAAAAAGCTGCGCTGTAATCAACTTGTTACACATGCGTTAACACAGTGCAAATGCACCGTGTCATGCAGCTGTGCACATAAGTCCCTCATTAAGTGGACTTTCTTTATTTCAAATTCCGTTTTATTCTAACAGGTTTTCAGGCTCATTCAAGTTCATATTGATCGATGTTCCACTATAAACTCAGAATCTGGACCCACATTCACAAACCCTTTTTTACACAAAAAGGTTTGTGAGAAACTATGCCAGCCAGTTGCAATGATGTAACAATGCCTGCCAATATTGAGGGAATCCTGTCAGAGAAAAGCTTTGCGAATTCGTCCTTTCATTGTAGAATTCGGCGTGTTTTTACAGAAGAGAGCAGCACAAATTTTAGAATTCTTAGCTCCCGTTTAATGACTGGTGTCATGTAGCCTCTGTAATGCTATTACTAACACTGCATAATAACAATGTGGGCTAATTGCTATGTGCTCTCTCTACCTTGCATAGTGTAATGTTTAACCTGATTGGTTACTGAACGAAAAGCCTCAGAGGGGTCTGCACGAATGTTAAAAAGTTGACCTCAAGCACAGTTAGTGAAAAGTTTGGTCTCTAGCAAACCCAATAAATGCAATAAATGGTCGGCTTTCTGACCACTTTGCTTAATCTCTTAATCGTGTTCTTAAAGGGTGCCCTGAACCACCCTCCTCAGGCTTGATGAAATAACATAGTCCACGGGTAGCATACATTGCTGTGAACGTCTCAGACGAGTTTTGCTGTCGTAGGCGGTGCGGGGAGATCGCAAGCGGAATGCGAAGTCACCTTTGTCTCAGACGCTCTCTTTTCAAACAGAAGCTTGCTCCTCACTCTCTTCTGGATACTTTATTTTGTAATAAAGCGGATTCCCATACGTGGCTGCAATTGGTAGCTGCGATCGGCTATGCAGCGTAGATACCGCGGCCGCCGCGGGGTGCCGCCACGAGTCCACTGGCTAAGCGCACTGTGGCTCGTTGAGGACAACCACGTTTGGCTTACGTTTAGCCTGTTGTAGGCACCAAATTCGAAAGTCACGTGGTGTCTACATCAACACCCAAATAAAAATTTGAACTGCACGCCACGGTGACATTTAGAAGGCTGAGTGATGTGGGCATGCCCCATTCCGCTGTAGCCTTCACAGTGCAAGGCATAGAAGAAGGAACGGGAGCACAGCGGAAGCCATATTTGATTGCCTGTAACTTCGCGTCTGCTCAACACATTGAAGTACTTCTTGCAGCAAAGTGTTCCTGAAAAGCCTATTTTCACTTCAAATGCCTTTCTCCACATCGTCAAAAAGTAGTTCAGGGCCCTTTTAAGTATTCTTGTGACAGACAGGAACCTGGCTTTTGCACTACTGGCTCTATTTTTCCAGGCTCTGCGGACCTTGGTGTCTGCCTTCACACCTCCTCGAGCAAGCTGGACCTGCCGATGAAAGTTGTCGACATGTTCGGTTGCGGTCTACCCGTCTGCGCTATAGACTACCCGTGGTGAGAGAGCTCTTTCCTATTCACACTGAGAATAGGATAGATTGCCAGGCATAAGGTTTTTGGAATTGTGGACTAGAGACGGCAGTCACTTGCAGCGGCAACATGTTTCTCAATGGTCAACCTAGCGGTGAAATAGGGCAAATCGGTTCTGCAAATTCCCACAAGGTGAGGGAAGTGTCATGAAGGGGAAAATTGTCATCCACCTGAATGTAGTGCAAAGCTACAAAGAAAGCCTGTATGAGTTTTTCAGAAAGAAAGCTTTGTAGTTGAGAAAAAATTCACCCTGGTCCGGGATTTGATCCAGGGACCAGTGCCTCTCCTGTGTGGTCGCCCTGCCATCTGAGCATGTGTTGGTGGTCTAGTTGGTTAAGCATGATTACAAAGACGGCGGAACACGCTGTCTCGTGTTCCCCTTCTTCGTGTGTTGTTTTATTCGGCGCTGTCTTTGTAATCCTGCCATCTGAGCTAACCAGCAAGCTAGCAGACCGCGGCGCGAAGGCATATCTATCAACAACTTGAAGCATAGAAACACGAAATATGGCAGAGCAGTTTCGCGGAATCTCACAGGGTGGAGGAAGTGTCATGAAAAGGAAAATTGTCATCCACCCGAATGCGGCACGAAGCTACAAAGAAAACCCATACAGTTTTCTAAATGCAGGAAGGTGGACAGTCAGCTTATCATCGTAAACTTTCAACTCCCAAGTTCTTTCATAGAAAGGTATTTCCTAAATTTTCGTTACTCTGCCCAATTTTCGTCTGTAACATTCTTATTAAAGAAACCTATGTTCATTGTACGGTTTATCGCTTGTATTCAAACTCCAAGAAAGACATCAGCAGTGAGCTATCATCAGTGTGTGTAAAAATCTACAGTAACAATAATCTCCACACTCATGACGCCAAAACGAATGTAAAGCTACAGAAGAATGGGCACGAGCGTGTAAAGCCAGCAGTTACTGGGGGAACGAGCTGATGCACACGTCTCATTACCATGCACAGAGCCTTGAAAAGCAACGCGCAATGCAAACGAGTACCTAGCACTTGCCCTCGGTAAAATCGGTACAAACTGGCAGGACTTTGAGGTTAGGGAGATTAAAATAAGCCCAAATAATGTGCCATTGAATACGCTCAAATAGCCAGAATCGCGAAGTTGAAAGAGTAACCTAAACAAACTGAAAACCTCACGTGTGTTTGCCCATTGGCCAGCACTCAGGGACCAACCAACGAGGCTGGTCCCCCCAACATGCTCAGTTGAAATCCGTCGCCAGAATGCTCTAGTGACAATTTTCTTAGATGGGCAAGTTACGTTAGGCTCAGTTTGTAAATCAACCAATGAGAAGCCCGCCGTGGTTGCTCAGTGGCTAAGGTGCTGGGCTGCTGAGCACGAGGTCGCGGGATCGAATCCCGGCCATGGCGGCCGCATTTCGATGGGGGCGAAATGTGAGAACACCCGTGTGCTTAGGCTTAGGTGCACGTTAGAGAACCCCAGGTGGTCGAAATTTCCAGAGTCCTCCACTACGGTGTGCCTCAGAATCAGAAAGTAGTTTTGGCGCGTAAGACCCCATAATTTCATTTAACCTTTTTCTCACCAGCGAGAATAACAACTTCGCCGTACAATGTGCAAGTGCAAAAGCTGCAGATCTCGTTTGTTGAAGGGACGCTGAAGTAAAAATGTGGTTGAGCTGTATTATTACATTATGTTTTTAGAATACACACTTACTTTGAGAGGAGATTCAGTGAACCAGAAAGGGTGCAGAAATCAAAGCCTGGTGGCAAACACCGTACCTTATGGTTGGCGTACCAGCAAGCTGTGATGGTGTAGACTTTGCTGGCATTTACTTGGGTCTGGTTCATTTTTTATTAGTAAGGATGGACTTCATTGTATTCTAAAGGAGTCAGAGGCTGAACTCGGCACATTTCGAAAACGTTCACTGTACCACAATGGGCCAAATACAAAAATAAATACCTTGAAATTCATGATGTCACATTGGTGTACCAGCTGAAAACTCGTAAAAGGAAAAATTGGCCTTTACGTTCTCCTACAGTAAACAACTCCTTACTGTGAAATTAGCAAAATGGAGTTTCGGAAGGATACCCTATCTGTCTGAACTCATCTAGTTTTTCTCTTTAGCGTCCTTTTAAAGTAACAAAAAACTTGAATGGTCGCCAAGCTTTTCATCAAATTTGGCTGAGGAGCGCTCCTGTTTGGGCAAGTTGGTGCAACATATTGCTATTTTAAACTATGTGAAAAGGCGAGGGGAAAGCTACGTATCCACACGAAATCAGTGCTCTACATAGCACTGGTCCTGTGTGTATTTACATCTTTCTCCTTGCCCATTCGTGCCGTTTAGCAATTTCGTCAGATCTGTGGCATCTGTACGGTGATGAAAGATTGACTGCTGTGATTGCGCTTTGGTGGTTGCAGCCTGAGGGAGCTAGTCAAGCCAGGAGAGACCGGCCTTGTGTTTGAAACCAGCAGTGAGCTGTGTCAGCAGATATGTGTGAGTACTGCAAGTCTGCTTGCGTATGTTCCACTGACGTGCGAGTGCGTGGGGGCGTGCAAAAGCATAATGCATTCATCTCATTTGAATGCGTTAACATAGTTCAAGCGATATAAAATGCATGAAGCTTCGAGATGTGCTTGACACATGTACTATATGAGACCATAAATGAGTTTAACTTTGTCATAACTAACGCAGACGTAATTAACTGCCGGATATAACAAAGTAACTCTGAAATATATCTCGGCGATATCAGGATGTAACGAATACTATGTGCTTATAACAAACGTTGAATATAACAAAAAGGGTGTTGCGGCATATGCAGCAAAGTTTGATTGTTTTGACCCACTAAGCCGAAATTAGGAATTGTATAAGCCTACATGCTTGTCTGTCAATATCTTCCTCTTATGCATCCCTGTTGCCTCTGCCACTCTCAAAATCACTTCTTATGAGCAAACTGAACTGTAAGTGATCTGAACGCATATGCTGAGCATACGCTACCTCTCATTTAATACATAGAGAGGGTCTCGACTCCTTCGGCAGGTTTGATGCCTTCAGGTAGCAACTGAGGGTTTATGGGCCAGTTGCCTTCTCCCAAGCTCACATAGCCCGAGATAGAAAAGGATATTCTACATCCAATGCCATTGCCGTGAGTTGTGGTGCTGGCTAACACTCCCAGGGCTAGATATAGTACACTTATACGAGTACCCAAGAAAGTGGATGGGAAAACGGCAGTGCAGTGGTTCACTTGGCTAGACAATCGCTTGCGTAATGCGAGGACATAAGCTTAGATTCCACCTGCAGCAGCTTTTTTTTTTTATCCACATTTGTTTAAGTTTACTTCAAAATTTCTCCACTTCAAAAAAGAACTGGTAATGTACAAATTCTACATTTCAGAAAAAGAACTGGTAACTTAACCTTATGCTTTCCTGAATTTCTTTGTCTGTTGGCTTCATAAACATGCTGTTATGTACCAGCACTTCTATATACCCTAGTAGGTAGTACTCATCCTTGTGATTGACCAGTCTTTACACAAGTCTTTAATTTACTGTGGAGTGGGCTGAGGAGATGAAGCCATGCCTTGCTCCTTGCTTTCTGCTCGGCAATAGCATTGGCTTGTGGTAAAAGAACAGCCATATTTCTTTTTATCTTTAGGATATGCCGTATTTCAGGGCCTGTTTTAGCAGGCAGAGCATAGCTGTTGGAATTATAAAAAAAGGAAGGCAGTCAGCACAGGCTGGTTCAATTGCTGATGCGCCTTCAAAGCATAGCGTAGGTTAGGTTACGGTCGGACATCAGGTCCTAAGCCTGATCCCCGATGATACACTGTGCTCTGAACCATTGTTGAAACCTGGCCAGGCATGTGTACCCAAATTTACAAAGCTTTTTCTTTCGTAAGGCCTATTTGCCATTGGCGGGTCACGTTTGCTAATAATATGCGTGACATCACGATTGACAGGCACTTGCACTTACGGACATTTCTAGCGTAAGAACTTTATTGTGAATACAGGCCCTGATCACTGCAAAGCTGTAACAGCAACTGGCCGAGACGACACTTGTGACGGCCACCTTCTGTGCCTTGGCCTCCATCTTCTTTATTTTTCCAAATATGTGTTGCTTCACTGCTACGTGTGGCAGATTTCTTATGCTTGGAGGTAAAACAGTGCAACTTGACAAGAACAAAAAGAAAAGAAGAATAAACATGCACTGGTGCTTACTCACAATTCAATTTTTATTGCAGGCCTAGCAATCTCATACCCATATCTCATACCCACCCATATCCGCCCCACCCATACCCATATCTCATATACCCACCAAAAGCAACAAATTAAATGTCATCGCACCCCCTACAAATGTGGTCTCACAACACGGCTTCCTACGGTCACATGCATGTAGCATCAACATGATTGCCACTTGCCAAGGGATGCTGTTTCTTTCTCAGTTAACGAGATTGATAAAGGACTGATTTGCCACACCTTTGGTCTTTTGAACATCGTATGCTTCGATGATAAGGCGACATTTATTAGCCCTGGCTTTGTGTTTGCCGCAGGACCTACTTCAAGGATTTCCAAAGCCAACAGAGCTTCTTGGCTCACTGAGGGCCAACGTCCAGAAGTGGCAAGCTGTGCGCTGGGACGACAACTGGAGAGCAGTCGCACTTTCCAAGTTTTGCAGTACCTAGCTCTTGCCAAATATGCGCGCTGTGTGTCTCGGGACGGGTCCCGAGACCAATCAGAAGATTGCCATCCAGAGCCAGGGTAGTGCGTGCTTAATTTGGCACCTCTGCTCACTGCTGCTGTGGACCGGTTATTTTACTGTGCAGGAAGCAGCAGGCCTGTACTGAATGCATTGAATCTTTCCTGGAGTCCTTCTATTTTCGCATGTGAGCATTTAAGTTATGGGAATTGGGCTTGTATGCTTCGCGCTGGGTGATCTTCTTATCTTCAAAGTATTTTGTTTGAAACAACATATTTGTTGGGACCAAGGGTGCCTTTATTGTTAATCACAAGTGACTGTGACCAAAATAAATAAACCCTTCTTCAATTTAATAGTTGCACTTTTCTTTTTATGTTTTAACTGCATGTAGTACACCATTATACACTGTTCCAACTTTACGATTACCTAATACTTCTGTAAAACTCATGTAAACATTGTAATATTTCATTTAGTAAGCTGCAGACTAGTGTATATCATATTTGTCCACTTTAGAGGATGTAATAGATGCAGTTTACAGATGTGGGACATCTGTTTCTTGTGCAAATTTGATATCACAAATGTTCAATCCTTGGATGCTTATTGATTCCTATAGATTTTTGCACCGATTGGTGGTTCATTGAGGTTCATAACGAAAACCCTGCTTCCAACAGTAGGTCACATTTAGTTTCTCTAAGTGTAACAAATTTAGGTCAAATCAAACCTGGAACTGTCTCATTAGCAAATTTTTGCATTTCACACATAGGTAATATGAGCAGGCAGCAAACCTGAGTTGGTGCTGGGACACCATCTCTTGAAACATTGAGAGTAACACAGGGAATGATTCACAGTGCCTCACTTTTCAAGGAACTACTTTCAAGGTGACCGGGACAAAATGCTCTCAACTGAAGAACCAAGTGAGCTCTTATTCAAAATGGGTCATGCACATGCGCTGTGTCTCTGATGCTGCCCCTGCTGCACTAAGCTGCTTGATGTGTTAACGCTCTAATATGAACAGAGATATTGTGAGTGTGATGCTTGTACCTTCTATGTTGCTGCCAAATACCCGAGTGGGTTCTTCAGCAGAAGGCAGAAGCGTCTGTAATGTTCAAAACGTGATGGATACGACGTCACTTTTCGGCGCTAGCAGTGAACGAAAGCATGTCCATCGAAACTAGTCTTCGTTGCTCCAAAAGAGCTGTTGCAATTTTGTTCAACACCACCAAAGTTGTGTATGCTTCCACACGGCAGGAAACAGAACAGAGCTGTGCGTAAATCCACGATTTTGTGTGCTAAACAAACCAAGGCTGGGAGGAAAACCCCCACTTCACGATCGCAGGAGCCAAGCTCGCCGCTACACCAGCAATCAGAAATGACCCTTATGGTCAGTGCGCTTTATCTTGGATGTGCGATAACCATTAAATACGAAGTGAACACTTCAGAGCTATGATAGTTTTTCGATTTCTGATCGCTGAACTGAAATATATCGCTGCATGTGCTGAGAAATCGCACAGGGACAGGATCTCTCACTTCGCATGGAACAGGGGTGTCACCTGCAGCAGACACACTTCATTCTGTTGCGAATATTTGCTCCTGTATGTTTTTGTCCTCGGGGAGGCCAGCTCGGACATCACAATAGCAAGGCACTGTCCTTTGTGGTATCGTACGAATTTTCTCTCCTAATTTCTTGTTCACGGGTTGTCATTGAAGCTCCCTATGGACTTGTTTAGAGCGCAGCCCTTATGCGCCCGTTCCTGCGGCGAGCATCGGCGTCGTCCCTCGGCGTCGTCGTAACCTAGCGGACGAGCACAGCGAAGGATGAAAGGGCGAACGCGGAGCGCTGTTGAAAGTCGGCGATCGCGAAGAGAGCGCGAGGAGGAAAGTGGAGGAGGATGGTGCAGCGGTACCGTGAGGCGGAAAGCGGAGGAGGAGGGTGTGGCGAAAACGTGAGAAGCGTAGTGCCGCGCAAGGCGCGGCTTTGCGGCGGCGATGGCTACGAGATGGCGCCAGAGTAGAGCGCGTCGTCTGTCAACCGATGACTCCGTTGCCATATACGGAAACAAAGCGCTGCATGAGCGGAGGCTTGTCTGCGGCGGCTGCTGTGAATCGCGTCAACGGGTCACCCACGCGCTGACTCTCGCGATCTCTCGATTAGCGAATGGGCAGTCTCGCCACATTTTGCTCCATTTGCAACGTGCCGCACGAGACAGATTGACCGCGCCAGCGAATATATCGCGAAATGAAAAAAGAACGTGTACAGCTGCGCTCAAATTTCGCATTATAGGGTATCATCGTCAGTGAATTTTCTTGTTTCCATCCTTGGCACCCAATTTGCTGTCTCGGTTTCTCTCACTTTCATTTTGATGGCTTTGGGCATATTAGAAACCTAATTAAGCACATTGGAAACTGCCACTCGCCCTCTCGTGAGCCATGCTTTTCTGACGCACGGATTCCGGCCTGAAGTGAAGATACGGAAGCTAAGTAAATCGTGGAAGCGTTTTAAATCAGTAAGAAAGACAGCTTGCGTGTTAGTGAAACGTCCATATCATTGTATAAGAGAAAGACGGTTTGTTGAACGTTCCTTATCTTGACGCACTTGTTATTGAATGTGCTTGCTGCACAGGCGCCGACTGAAGTTGTATATTTACGCGTCTTCTGTAAAAAAAAAAAGCAGTTGTGAGTGGCGCTCTGTCCCATTGTCTTCTCTTCTGTGTGTTCTTCATTGTCGCTTTAAAATAGTTATAATGTATGGGAAGTACATGGCTTCGCCTGAACTTCGTCCTTCTGGCTTCAAACGGCTTCACGAACTCATAATTTTCCGTGATGTACTGCGTATTAAATAATTAAAGAAACGTTATTGAAATTGCTCGACTGCAGGTTTCTAACACGGGACTTCTGCTAGCACAGTAGCCCGATATTGAAACCACTACGCCACGGCCGCTTGTTCTCTCTTTATCTCTCTCTCTCTCTCTCTCTCTCTCTCTCTATTATTACGCCACGGTCGCATGCAGCGACAAGAGCCATAGAAACGCCCTTACGAATTTCTCGCGGGCAAGTCAAGCGCGTTGAGACGCTTGGTTGCTTTCGATTTGGCCGCCTCGACAGGCTGAACTGCTGCAATCGGTTGCGATTGTGTGTGTTCGCAGAGTCTTCTGCACTTTGAAAAGTGTTGATTGCTCAGAATTTTTGGAGAGTGAAGGCAGGTAAAGTGTAATAGACGGAAGTGGCAAGAATGTCTGAAGCCACAAGTACGAAGGTCGGACAAATCCACGCACTTCCCAGCATTCCCACATGGTGGCTGAACGATCGCAGCGCCAGAGTTTCCTCTAGCGGTTGTTGCAGGAAACTCTATGATTGAAACGTGATACTCGGACCGCATGGCGGTCAAGCCACCGGTGAAAGCTGGGTGATCGCTGAGGGAACAAAAATTTGGAGGATGCTTAAGCTTCGCCTTTAAGAGGAGGCTTTAGCTCGGGTGCTCCTATTTAAATACATGTAAAAGGAGAATTGGCTTTTCTCGGCAGCTACTGTACCAAATTTGACGAGGTTTGTTGCATTTAAATGAAAAGGTTGGAATCTAGTGATTGTTGGTTCCGAATTTTTGAGTTAGGTTGTCAATTTTTTATTAAAAATTGGCAAAAATCTAAATTTTTCAGTAAACGAAACTATCACGTTTACAATTAACTCTGTAACTCAACAACGAAAAATGATATTACAATTCTGTGAATTGTATCTAATAGTACATCTAAAGCGGACAAAATTGATTCGTTACACATGAATATAAAAAAATTAATAATAGAGAAATACTACTTTTGTAAAACCCTTGTAAACAACGTAGCAAATTCACGTAACGTGTAAAATGACATATTGAATTTGTCCGCTTTGAATGGTCTAACGAATGCCGTTTACAGAACCGCGATATCAGTTCTTGATGCAGAGCTATGAATTTGTAAACTTGGAGCTTTTATATTTTTCAAACAGTCAAATATTTGAAAATCATTTTAAGAAAATTCAAGCGCTAAATCGAAATTCCGCTTCCAACAGTCACAAGAATTTAACTTTCTCTTTCAAATGCAACAAATTTCATTAAAATCGGTCCAGGGGTTATCTCATAAAAACGTTTTTGAGTTTTGCATGCATTTGAATAGGCCGCGTCGGAGTTGGGCCCGAGCTGAAGCTTCCTCTTAAGAGTGGAACGCCGATAGCATTCAAAGATCCCTGACTGCTTCTCACGCTTCCCGGCAACTGCAACTTATGTAACCATAGCGTTTACCTGTGAACGCTGGCGGCGAGCGCTATGCACGAAGACGGGCGTTCTGGTAGAAACGCGGCCTCTTGCGTGGGCCGATCCCGGAGGTGCGCGCGACCGCGCCAAGAAAACATCATTTTCAGGTTTCTGTTATTGTTTCGCACTACTTTAAATATCTAAATCTGAGAAGATTTAACGTAAAAGACACGCGCTGTCGGTGTTTTGTTTCGTGACATTTGATTGTGCGCTGTCGTTCTCAAAATTCCGAGGAATAACTTCGTCAAGAATGTAGGACAAGATATGAGCGAGTCTTGGCATATACATATGGCTAAACATGTACGGGAATTTTTGTTAATGGGGGCGCCGGTGCTGAACGCCGACGCCGGATTCACATTGCATTCACATTGCACATTGATTCACATTGCATTCGTACGTGCATTCACAATGCGTCGCAAAAGCTCTCGCTTTCATGTGATGCAAAAATGCGTCACCCCGTTTTCTCCAGTGTCCACCTGCATCACAGGAAAGATCCGGCCGCAACGCGATCCGAGTATCGCGCTTCAATCGCTGAGCAGTGCGCATGCGCGTTGCCTTAATTCTTAATTGGAAGTCCGTGCTACTGCGCCTGTGAAAACCTGCAGAGAACCTCGTGCTCTTATGAGCCTGTGCGCATGCGCATTTTATTGTACGCTTTCTTCTGGTCTTCTAGGAGACTGATAAATCAGTTGTGTGAGTGCCCGTGGCTTCGGCAGGTTTCTCTTCCTTGTGTATTGTCTTATTTACGCTCAAATGGCTAAATCGAAAATGTTCCACGTTCTTTTCTGCGTTACGTCTGCAGGACTGGACACGTGACCGGTAAGCTTTCCGTTGCACTTAAATAGTAATCGTAATGAAAATGAAACTGGCGCCATAAAAATTGGTCGTGAGTCCCTTTAAGTATATATTCAGGAGGCTGTCCCTGTCAAAGCTGTCCTTATTGATACACCACGTCAGAAACATACCGCCGACTTCATGCGCTTTTTGCTTTAGTGCGCGTGTTTAAGACTGCTGATTTCATCTTGCATCTATCTTCGCGTATATATATACAGCGCATGTGTTGTTGATCTTTCATTGTCCTCGTCTTACGCGCTGTTTCACGTCGCATCTTTATGTCACTGATTTGGGATGAAACATGAACGTCTTGGCAACAGTTATGGCAGATCATGATGCCAGTGATCAGGCAAAATTGTTATCTTTAGCTAGAAACAACGAGCTTTTATCTTCCAATTAGCAAAGTTTACATTAGCAAAGCAATAACACCTAAAGCTGTGAGCATATACCTTATTATACTTCAGCTAGCGCGCCTTTATCCCAGAGCTGTTTGTAACAAACACGCATATATATATATATATATATATATATGGCTCTGTGGGCAGTTGTTTAGCGAATGATGCGCAGTGGGAGAATAGGGTTCTGTGGGTGGAGCCTGTTACACTGAATTTCTAAGGTTTTCACTGAGTATACAGTGTACTAGCAATTTTCTAGGCCACTCTACCCTGCCGTAGCCTGCTGTGCTGGAGCACTAAAACTTGTACCACATCTTCTAAAGTGTCGATCACTTGTTAATCCGAATCGCGTGGCTTCAACGTTGTTACGCAGTGCTCCTTCCTATAGCTTCTTCCGTGGCCATGGCAACGTGATACTGCTTGCCGATAACGCTGTGTCCGGTATTTCGCGACAGCTTTTGCATGCAATTGAAATGTCTAATGAGTGTTTACCACCATTTCATGACCCTCTCACGGGCGAGAAATATGCACAGAGTGAAGTCTCTCTCTCTCTCTCTCTCTCTCTCTCTCTATATATATATATATATATATATATATATATATATATATATATATATATATATATATATATATATATATACACAAAAGATTCGCACTCTTAGTTCGTACTGTTGAACAGTACAGCCTAGGCAATGCGGACCACCGAAACCACGGGCAATTGGTGCGATAAAGCCACGAACGCTTCAGGCAGCTTTAACAGTGTCATTTACACGGTTAAACGAACAGCAGATGATATTCCATGTATAGACTCCAACATCTCGTGTTCGTTGCTCGTCTTAAATTGACACCGTCTAGTGAACAAGGGTGACTTGGCAAGATAAGACCTTTCTTGTGAAGAACGTAATGACCGTCTTGTCAAATTCCGCCATGTTGGCATTTCGAGCCAATCAGAGAAGCGGCAGCAGCCCTGTGGGCCAATTGTAACTGACAAGATGGTGAATTTTTTTTTAGCACTTTACTTATTTCAGCCCCAACACATTACATGCGTCTTCATTAACGTTGCAATATGTCCGACGCATCATATATGCGCTACTCTGTTTTGATACACCAGAAACCTTATGCATAGTCCATGTTAGCGTTTTTATACAGTGGGGCACGTTTTCATTTGTTTATAGTTTCGAAAGTCAATTTTAATTCATTGATGTGCTAATTAGGTTACAACTCGTATAGCATTTCATTGTTCTTATCTTTTTGTACGAAATTAGTATGCTACAATCTCTATGCCAAGAAATGAGGGAGAAAAAGTTGTAATCTACCATAATGTAAAGCAGTGGCGTCACATGGTTAACTTGGGAGCTGCGCATGCGCTCTCCTGTACTACGCTCGCGCGCACTTTTGGACACCGGAAACTTCCGGCAAAAGGACAAACAGCACAGAAGTCGGCAGGCAGCTTGCGGAGACACGTTCCGCTCGTTTATGTATGTGTGGGGCTTTCTTCCTTCCCCGAAATACTGCGCGAGCGTGCGACGAGATCTTGGGAAAGTGGTCTGGTAAAAAAGCTCGCGGTCTTCCTGTAGCCAGAGAACGCAGGTCACGTCTGCTCGGCAGCGTACGCGGACGGCGAAGTGTAGCAGACGACGTGCGATTTTGCGGCGAAAATTATTTGTCTAATGGAGCTGTTTGTTCTAATCGTACCCCCATGCAGAGAACACCACTTAGCAATCCTGTAATTGATAATTGTTGCACGAACAGTTAAAAGCAACAGCTATATATGGTGCAGATTTTTTGTGACACATATAAATTGATAAATAAAATGAAGTGGTATATGTGACACTTCGTGTAAAGGCGATATTAAAAGTTCGATCAGCAATTCGGATTCACAATTAGCCTCTCGTGTACGAAAAAACGCTCATAAGAACGATTACCAGCCAATAGCAATGGGTAACGATATGATACGGAAGTGCCAACCAATTTCAAGCAGGTCTTATGATCAAAAATCGGTCTGGATATGAGAAGAGCGTAGTCAGGGCTAGACGTGTGTGTGTCGGGGGGGGGGGGGGGGTGGCACGCCGAACACATGCCTCCGCCCCCCCCCCCCCCCGAAATTTCTGTGTATCAGGGTACCTGGCATAAAACGACGTGCGACAACATCAACAACAAGATAAAGATCGAGCTTCCATTGAAAAAAATTCTTGGCTACGCCACTAGATGTGAGACCTACGTTACCGCAAGCTTTTTGAAGCCGGCGTACCACGCACCAACAGGGACGAAGGCAGCTGTGTTTTGACATCAATAAGAGAGTTCGCGGTGGCGCTAATCACCGACATCAATAAGCCAAACGTTAAGGCTACAGGGAATAAAACTACGAAAGCGCTCGTTTCATAAAATGCAGTTGGTTTGTCGGCCAAACCAGAGCTGAACAATTCCGAAAGCAGACGACGCGGCGTTGTTGAAGGGACAGTGGCGCCACCTCCAGACAAACCAGCACACTCGCCCTCGCGGCATTTCAGCCTTCAAGATCAAGTACCGCGCGTTTGCGATCTCGGAAGCCCTGGCGGCGCCGATTCATGTCACGGCGCCGCCGCAGGTAAGCGAGAGGTAGATCGAAAAAGAACACAAGCAAACCGGCGCCGCTCGCGTAACGGGCCAATGAGCGCGGCTTTGGGACGGGGAAAAAATACACCCGTAGGAACTGGTTTCTCGGCCAATGAGCGGCCACGTCTCGGCGACCAAGTTCCGCCCGTGGCATCCGTCGCATCTCGGGGACTCGTAGAACCTCGGACCCACGGTTCGCCCTCCTGCCTGGTTGGAGTTCTCGCGACTCGGTCCGGACCCGTGGCACGCCCACAGTGCTGTGCGCGTTGTTTGCGGTAGAAGTTGTGCGCCCTGCACGGGCGGCCCGTGGTGCGCGCTCGCTCAAAGTGGTGCGCCGCTGCTCCCGATTTGCTGCATCGTTCTCGGGCAAAAAAGTGCTGCGGCGGCGAGCGCTCTACATCGGCCAACGAAGCGAGACATTCTTCCCAGCTGAAAAGGAACTGCGCCGCAACCACGTCTGCTGCGAGCCGGCGAGCGACCCAGGTATAGCGTTTGTGCGTGCGTGTGTGTGTGTGTGAACCTGCGCAACAAACTGGGCGCCGCTCCTTCATTCAGGCACGCAGTGGAAATGATGCCCCCGCGTTCCGTCGCGTGTCAGAAGGCTGTTTCGGCCGCGGGTCAAGGCGATCGGCGCCGCGAAATACTACTGCGATGACCGTTCGACTCAAGGGGGCTAGCTAGCTTATGCCGTGTTTCGATCTCTTATTTTTGCGCTTCCCTTACGGAGCGGGCCGAAGAAAAATATGCTACGTTCCCCGCAGTAGTCGTTCTCCCTTCGCCGAAACGTCACTCTGTGAGCCTGGCCGCTCGTTTCACAAGCGGCGCGGACAGTAGTGGGGGCAGGGGGGGTGGGTTCGTAGGCCTGGATATTTTATTTCTCCCCCTCCTCTTAGCTAGGCCTAGCCTCAAGAACGGGGCACGGCTTCGCCGCATTCTCGAGAGGAATGTCCGGCTATCGTCTGCTACGCGCGCCGCCCGGTGAATGCAGTGACGTTTCGGCTTCTTGCTCGTTAACCTTCTCAAGTGCGAGTTTTCCGAAACCGTAAGCGGCGTTTTGAAATCTCTCTCCTAGATCAAACGAAAAGTGCAGCTTAGCGGCTCTTAGCAAGGCCGCGTGTTACAGCGACGTGGTCCATTAGTTTTTCTTTGTTTTGTTTTTTTTTTCCTTGCGAAGCCGGCTGCTGCGGCCGCTTCAGGACGTACGACCTGTTGATATCTGCTCAGAAGATGGCGGCTCGCATACGTGTGTGTGTGGGGGGGGTGGGAGGAAAGACGGGGGGTGCGTTCGTGGGGTGACGTCACCTGCCAATTTCTGGGTTTGCGCCGTGGGCGGGCCTGCGTAGGCGGGAACCGTACGGGGCGGTTTGTTTTGACGGCCCAATTTATGCCAAAGGGAAGTGATTCCTCCCGTGTGTCTTCCGCTCGATCTCTCTTCTTTTTTTTCTTCCTCGCTGGCGGCCCCGTTCGATTGCCCTGCGCGTCATGGGTGAGGGCGAGCGACGTCGCTTTCAAGTGTGTCCGTGCGCGATCAACCTTTGCGAAGGGTTCAAAGGTTGTTGACGCCTCTCTGCCGTCTACGTGCGCGCACGGCACATCTCAACGCCCACCGTGTACACTCTGGATGTGTGTAACAGTGCGTCTTCGTATGTGGAGCGTTCCCGTGCCGTGAATTACGACCTGTATTTCTCGCCGCAAGATTGAACTGTGGCGTTTCACTCTCTCTCCCTCAGTCTCTCTCTTTCTTTCTTTTTTTTTCCTTGTACGCATTTAGGAGCATTCGGAGCAACGCGCGATCGGCGCACAGTCGGTTTCAAAAAGTTTCCCAACCGCTGTATTTCTATTTTAAGCGTTAGAAATGGCCTCAACCTCGTTTATACCTCTTTGAAGAAGCAAGTGAGAGTGCAACGTAAGCTCAACGTCGGCAAACAGAGAAAAAAGAATAAGAAAAGGCAAGCGCGTTTCAGAGCTATCACGCCGCATGGATTTTTATGCTTTCGCGTAGTTGACCTTTAACGTCTAAATTTAATCTCTCCGCAGTAAAAAATGTCTCGAACACAATGGTAGGCGACGTGGGCGGTAGAAATGTAACGAAATTAAACCGTTACAACAGCATAAATGTTCGACCGTCTGTCGCCATCTTTTGAAATAGATATATATATTTTTTTAATTTCAAGAAAACATCTTTAAGGTGCCCGAGTGTAAATCTCGCAGCCCCGTAAGCTCAGGAAAGTAAATATCGTGTCCACGAAAAGCAAGGGGCCGCATACACAAAGCTTTTCTTTCGTAAGTGCTCATTGTCTTCGGCCAGCCGCCTTCACTATGATATGTCCACCATCAGGATTAGCTGAAATTTTCTCTTACGAACAACTCTGGCGCGAGTTTTCTTTGAGTACGGGCCAAACACATTAGTATGCCGTACTTTATTCAAATTAGGCGCACGTTACACATTGTTCATGCTGTGAGAGTAAACATTCCAACACAAATTTCATTCGCACGTGTAATGCGCTACACCGCTAGCACTCGTCATCGTTTACAACAGCAGTAACTTACCACAATTTTAAAATTTAGTCCACGCTGTAAAGAGCTTCGGTAGGCCCTGTATAGTGCAGTGTCCTGAAACTGTTTTCATGCAGGAAACTTAAAGTTCGCTGTATCTATTCATTGCTACAGGATGGTTATCAGCTGTAACTATCAGCGTGACGTTACTACTTCTTAATTCGAATCCAAGGGGCGAATTCACTAAGCTTTTCGCTCGTAAGCGTTAACTGCCATTGGCCAATCGTCTTCGCTATTCGTACGATGCCCAAATTCACGATTGGCTGGCCAATGATTCGATAGAACAGAAAACTGCAAGCAATTCTGATGCTAAACAGTTATTGTTAGCGAAGGTGAGGGGCCAATCCCAGATGAGCGCTCACGAACGAAGAGCTTAGTGAATTAGACCATATAGCTATTCACAAAACGGGCTCACACCGGAATATTTCTTAAGAGCAAATCCCAACCAATCCTGATGCTGGACATCCTATTATCGAATGATACCAACTAATGATGACGACTACGTGCAAACGAAAAGCTTTGTGAATTCGATCCCAGAGCACGTGTTCACGAAAATCTCTTACGCTAAAATTCTTCGTAAGACGAAATTCCAGCCAACCCTGATCGCTGCAGAACGTATGATTAGCGAAGGCTACCGTGCGATGATAAAGGCCGCTCACGAACGAAAAGCTTTGTGAATTCGGCCTCCCGAGCCCGCATACATAAAAAAAAATCTCTTACGCTAAAATTCTTCGTAAGACGAAATTCCAGCCAATCCTGATCTCTGCAGGACATATCATTAGCGAAGGCGACCATCCGATGATAAAGACCGCTTACGAACTAAAAGGTTTTCGAATTCGGGCCCCAGAGCCCGAATTCACGAAGGTGTTTCTCTCGTAAGCGCTCTCCACCATTGGAGGGCCGCCTTCGCTGCTGCAGAAAAAAAAAAAAAATTCCGGAGATGACCCAGCACGTTGTAATGGAATGCGGAGACAATCACCGAGCCAGAACCGTACGGAACGACCACCTTCCAGAATTACTAAGGTTCTAAGCTGGTGAAAGCGTTAATCGGTCAACGTTCTAAATAAGCGAAATACTTTTTTGGTGAAAAAACAAAGCAGGTAAATGATAAGGCTTTAGCCGTTACAAACATAGGTAACCTCACAAGATAAAGTCGAGATGGACAAAATTCTAGACAGTAATAGTATTGTAAAATCTTATTAGCTCAAGCAGGGGCGCTATAACGTAAAACTATTCCAAAACTTTTCTGTTCCAATTCTGCAATAATTAAGCCCACCGCGATTGGTCAAAAACATTTTTGGACCACCCCCACTTCACCTGTCTGTCACGCGACGTCACGAAAACCGCCATAGCTCCCCATTTGATATGACGTGTACACTTTGATTATGCATAACTTGATCGAACAAAACAAAAATAGTTATTTCTGATTCCACGCCTTTCTGCCATTAGCCTTCGGCTATTGGTCAAAAGTTTTCGGGCTGCATCCACTTCACCTTCCTCTCGCGCGACGTCACAAAACCGCAAAAGCTTACCGCGTCAAAGTGGTGCGCACGCGTTAAAGATGCATTAATATGCCGAACAAAACTGAATTTTCTTCTGAATAGCCGCAGGCTGCCCCTTTTCGAAAGGAATAAAAGATGGCTGCCGCCGATCGCTCCGGCACTGGCTACTCGCCCCTGCCGGAGAACATGGGTTTATTTGCGTGTAATAAATCTTTTTACGTGGCCGTGTAACGTTTTCGAGAACTTTCGGCACGTTTACGACCTCGCTCTGCCAACTCTTCTTTGCTGAGGATCCGTTTTAGCGTCATTCTTAAGCTTCCATTGCACGCCACGTGATTGTCGACGAGCCACCGCAAGCTAAGTAAGAGAAAGCGGACCAATCGCAGACACCGGCACCACCCTCTTCATCCAGTTATCGATATTCACTGCAGTGGCTCAGCCCCATCGAATCCATCTCCACTTGAGCATGCTCCTCGCCTCTTATAAGCCAATTAGATAAGACAAGCCGGTCAGTACAGGCAATGTTATTCGTTTTTCAAGCAAAGAAAAGTGACCTCCTATGAACGAGGGGAGCATTTGATTAGTTTGTTCAGACAACCCTGCGGGTGACCGCCCAATGCTTGCGTCGGCGGTTACGCAAATTTGACGTCAGGAGATTGGAATAAAAACATATTGGAATAAAAAAAAACTAAATTGTGGGGTTTCACGTGCCAAAACCACTTTCTGATTATGAGGAACGCCGATTAGAGGAAGGTCCAATGACTTCTTTATCTTAGGTAAACTAGACCCCCCCTCCCCCCCCCCCCCTCTAAATCCGCCAGCGATGCAAGGGAGTTAGTAGGTGTGTCAGCGTCATCATCGGCCTGTTTACGTTTATTACAAGACAAAGCATGTTCCATTTATACACCTCCGGTACTTGGCCGGTTACCCCTGACTTGCTTCAACCGACTCCGTCCTACGTGGTTGCCAGTTTTCCTAATCTGCGTTGATGATCCTCGGGCGGCCTCGACAGCATTTCGCAGTCCCTGGGCGCCCGTGCTATATACTATTGACAACGAACGCTGCGTTTATCTGATTTACGGATTTTACGCGACCTTCCCGACTGCACTTTCTCCGCCTTACTCTCTACTGGAATATCGGCTAAACCCGTTTGCTCTCGAATCCGCAGTGCCTTCTTCCGGCGTCTTGATTTTCTCGCCGCTCACTTTATGTTCCGTCGTTCATTGTGGTCCTTAAGGAGTACTGACATCACAATCCCTACTTTTTTAAGACCAAAGCCTTAGATCTCTGTTTCGAGGTCGCGTTGCGAGGTACATAAAATATCACGTGACCCAAGGAAGGCCAGACGCAAACCAAAGCATCTCCAGCCGTGTATAAGAGATGATGAATTGTTAGCAAAGTTATTTAATGATTGAATAGCAATTGGATTATGGTGGGTTAGGGGGATTAAGGCGGATTAATATTTATTAAAGAGGATTAGCGTGGATTAGGACGGATTAAGGATTTAGGAAAATTAAGGTGTATTAAAGTGGGTTAAGGTCACTTAGAGATTAGCTTCACAAGGCTTTCGCCTTCCCGTCTCTTAGGCGAAAACTACGGACACCTGATAATTTTTTTTTTGCGTTAAGTGACTAGCCTTCGTTAGCCCTAGACTTCGAAATCCTAGTAGAAAAATATAATCGCGAGCCTCAGCGGGCCCCGAAATACTTTAATAGCATTTCTACGAGCCAGCCATGGTTTCTTTTTCCGGTAGTTTACATTGCCATGATGTCATTACGCAGTTAGTCACGTAGAAGCAGAGCACTGTTACCGCGTCGGGAGTAGCAGCATAGTAAAGATACCTAGCAAGCCGAAGGAAATGCCAAAACGTCAAGGCGTTCGGCTTCCACGTAAGCACCTGCGTGATGACGTCATGGCACAGTCTCCTCCAGAGAAACTAAACCAAAAGTAGTTCACAGAAAAGTCATTAGTAAATTATTTAGAGCACTCTCAGGCTTGCTAGCATTTTTCCCGGATGCATAAATATCTTCTAGAGCAAAAAAAGAAAAGAGGTCGAAAATGTTTTGTCATTATACTGATTTAAATGACCAAGTCCTTTTTTTTTTTGTTATCCTCCAGTTTCGGCATCAGCTATTGGCGATTTGCCACTCATCGTATACTTTTCATTTATGTCAGTAAACTGCCGTTCTTGACTTGAAAGTGCCTGTCCTACGTACTCTTGTCCATTAATCTTCCTGAGGGTTCACTTATGATCCGAGTTCACCGTGACTACTTTGACATAGATAAACGTAGCGGAATCAGACAGCTGACAACCAGTCATGACCCTTTCGTTCTCCTCTAATCCACGCATCACAAGACCTGCCCAATTCCATGATTCATGTTAACCTCAACTATAATATAATATTTGGCCGCTTTTCGGTTTCCTATCCACATTACCGTCTCTATGTCACCTAATGGAATACTGGCACAATATTTTCAACTTTTCATTTCTTGCGTTTAATAAAGGTCCTGGACATCTAAAGTCCAAACCATAATCAAAATTGTGACAAGCCTCAGAGCACCGCAAATAATTTAGTATAATGGCGTTTATACAGGTAATTTCGGTTTGGTTTCAGTCATGGAGTTTCTCACTATAACACCTAGAGGGAAATCTGGCGCCACCGTCTATGGGAGTTTCCTGAGAGGCGCTGTGCTGCCATGGGAATGACGGTATATGTGTCTGCGAGGCTTGTGTTGGTTGGTACGAGGTGTGTTGGAGGCTTCGTCTAAAACGTGGATATGGCTACACAAATAACGCGTTCTTAAAGTAAGATCTTCATAAAATGTTTCCATTTACGCATATTACATCTTTACTCGCCTGCAATGCATGAGCAAGCGAAGAAAAGCAAGAACAGACGACAAACTGTTTCAAGACGAGCGCGAATCTTGTTGCCTGTCCTCCAACTTTAGCGGCTTGCCGATACTTCTTACGTTTCATATAATTGTACGTGCAATAACAAGTTCTCATAGTTGAACAAAACATGTTTTTGTGTAATAATAAAGCTAAAACAGCTTTTTACGTGCTGCTTTAGTAGAATATTAACCATTGTGACAGACAGAACGGTGGTTGTCTGGCTCTCCGAGAACGATGCCAATCCGAAGACACAATAAACCGGCATTCCCATGCAAACGACAGCACAGCAGCGCCAAATTTCCCTCTAGGTAATATAGTGAGAAACTCTATGGTTTCAAGGACAATCTACTGTGACGTCACGGCAGTATGTGGGAGCTGGACTCTAGTTTCGTGCAATTACTAGAGGTAACCGTGACGCTAATGTTTGCGGGAGCTGCAAGCAAGATGGTTCAGCCAGCATGGAAACGATGGGCAGTATACGTACATGGATTTGCCTAAACTTCGTCCTTCTGGCTTTAAATGGCTCCGTGGCTTTGCAAAGCGATCATTTTTACGGAAGCACTGCGTTACAAATAATTGACTAAACATTATTAAAATTGTCCGACTGCAGGATTCGAGCGCAGGACCTATATAGCACAGAAGCCCGATACTGAAATCGCTACGGACGCATGGACAATCGGAATCGCTGCAATTAGCAGCGATTAATCACACGTGCTTGTAGAGTCTTCATACCTTCTGCATTTAGAAAAAGAAATAGTATAAATTGAAATTTAGTCCAATTTAGGCCCCGATAAAGCGTAATAAACGAATCCACAAGAACGTCTGAAGGCCCAAGCGCGAAGCTAAGACAAATCCACGTACTACCCATTATTCCCATGGTGGCTGAACGATCGCAGCGCCAGAGTTCCCCCCTAGTGTTTATTGTAGGAAGCTCTGTGACCTGGACACACTGCGACGTTTTGGCGCAGCATAGCGGATGGCCAAGCGAGCCGGAGCGCGTGTCGAAAACGTCGCAATGTCCATCTCCCACGTGACCGCATACTGCGTCGTGACGTCACGGCACGGTGTGTTCCTGGGAAACGGAACGGAAACTGGCTGTAGAAAATCTATTATGTTGAATTATTTGCGGCGCTATGAGGTTCGTCACTATGTTTTTTTCTTCTGGCGTTTAGAGCTCTAAGATCTCAATTTAGCGCGAAAAAGAAATCTTTCGCTTCTTTTCGGGCATCGTTTTGATCCTCCAACGTTTCCTCGCATAGTTCAATACTTGAATAACGCAGATATCGTATTCTTCTCCGTTCGAGAGTACTCGTGAGGGGGTCGTTCAGGACGTGGGCGCGCATGCAGAATGTGCTGCGACCCATTTTTATCCCTCCGCGGGTTTCGTTCCGATGGTCCGGGACCCCCCCCCCCCCCCCCTCGGTGCACTCGACCTAGATCAATGCACCCCGCAAGAGAATCGTTTGTTGCAAATCGTCTGCTGCCTTACTGTTCGAACGCACCGTCTGCAAGTATAGCAGGTTGTTGAGATCATTACCTCCCATTCTTAACCGTGAGGCATTTCGAATACCTTTATAGCGAGGAAGTGAATCCGTGTGCATGAATGCAGGGGATAACAATGAAGAGAATGCGTCGCCAGCGCACCTGACATTCTTCTTAAACGGAGGCTAATATTGGCCTAAGTATTTCAATCAGGTCAATCTTGCCGTCAGCGCAGTGGCTCTATACGAGCCAGCAAACGCGCAAAAGTGGAATACCGGCGCGGTCGACATCTTGAGATTCTTGCAACGGCTACCTAGTGACGTCAGAGATTTGAACAGCATCTTATAATGTCAAAATAAAAAAAAATTATGAATGTATACCGGCAATGAGAAAAGTCTCCTCCCGTGCGGGCTTTAATGAGAGCGTTGTCGGCTCACAGGAAACGGTCTAAATACATCGCATATGATATCTGGAAATCGGCGCTGCGATGCGGAAGTGACGTGGGTTTCGGCGCGAAGCTTAGGAAATGAGGTATCGCCTTTGCTAATTTCTCCGTACGCAACTGGCCTTATTTCCCGCAAAGTACTTCACAAACTGTGCTTCGAAAGAACGTTCTCCCAGCCTAAACTACTGAGTCAGTGTTTCTTCGCGGAGACCTTTCGAAGGGACAGAGAGAAAAACCATTTTCGCCTGTATCAGTGCATTATATATCCTTCTGCAATACCAGAAACGCCACTCTTAGCACGAGAAGCGGGCTTGGTAAGCCGGAAAAGGTGCAGTTGAGAACGAGAGACTGGTGGCGCCGCCGCCGTGAAGTGCACGCACCTACACGCCGTGACGTCATTGATTTTAACAGCGTCTGCTATGCCTAGTTAGTTCTTGCTCGGTAGAAAAAAAAACGGGGTGCATTGTCTTCTAAAGCAGTCAAATATTGAATATATAACAAGTAACGGAAACAAGCGCGTCCCAATTACGGAAATGAATACTTTGAAATTTGTGACGTCACAGTGACGTAACGGCACTGGTGTTTCAGCGGAAATTTAAAATATGGGACTATGACCTTCGTGTTTTCTTTTTTTTCCCCAAAATCAACTTTTTGCGGAATTTAGGAAGATAGAGTTATGAAATTATGTTTTGTCGGGACGAAGAAAGACGTATACCGACCTAATAAAACTTTAAAAGCAAGTCGTTTCGGCTTCCAGACGGAAGCCTTGTTCGCAATGAGCCAAAAAAGTACAAATGCTTGTTTAAGTAGATTTAAGCTTCCGTCCAACTCTCGTCTGTACAAACACTTTATCAGGCTAAATCGACATCGTGTTTCCCTCACTTCATTTAGTTTAATTGGTGCCTCTTTATGGTGGTCCTTGGCATTACGCTACAACTTCGAGGCAGCCAACCAATGTGTCATTAAAATTATCGCAAGCCACGGGCTTTAGTGCAAAGGCCGCTGTGTAATGCCAACTGTGGTTTCTCAATTGTATTACACATAAAACTAAGAAATGCTGAAAGCCCGTGGGCCGTTTTGAGGGAAGATTGTTTCAGTTTAAATTAAGAGAGGAAGTTTACAACAACTCTCTAAGAAGAATTTTAATTAGAACCTCGAAGTATTAACAAAAATTTCCGGGAATCGGCAAGCCCCCCCCCCCCCCCCCAAAAAAAAAAAGAAAAAAATTGACGTACGAAGTTTACAAATTGCACCAAAAACAGATGTCGGGCTTCTGTAAACCGCATCTGCTACAAAGTCGAGTTTCATTATCTGCATGAGAAATTGCTCTGTCGGCTGATTAAAAATATTCTCCAATCACCCCATTTAACTATTCACTTTGACATTGCGAAACCCAGGCCGAATATGTAGGTAGGTTTCAAGTTTCAAAGTTTATCTATTTATTTAGTGCATACATGAAAAATACATTCGGGACGTTACAGAATGAGGTCTGACAGCACAGGTCTATGTGGGGACCTCCTGCCAGGTAGTTAAGTAAAAAAAAGAAAGCAAGTGAAATATGTCATGCTTGCTTAGCGAAAAGTAGTAAGACTATAGCACCACTTTCGAGATATCTTGCGCTAAAGTGGGCTGCGAAATATACATAACAGCGTCCCAGCTAACAGATTGTCCAAAGCGGGCGTCAAGCAGTTTGGGATGGCCACAAATGTAGCGCCAGTGGCACTGTTTAGAAAATTCAGGAAGCGGAAATTTCGAATGTCGCGCTACTCCTATATAGGATTTATGCTAAGCGTGAAGTTACTTCACGCGTGCGCGGTTATAATCATTTCGTGGTTGTAACATGTACCTCAATTCGCACGTTAAGAAGCATCGATCCGCCTCTTCTGGTAATCCAGCTTAACAAGGCTTACATGATCCGTGTGATTTGAAATAAAAAAACTTGTCGAAATAAAAGAAAAAGGAAAGAACAGAGTGTTACACAATATATCTCCGCAGCACGTCCTCTGTGGCCTTTCTTGCAAATGCAAGCTCCCTCTCATAGTATCTACTCTAGTATCTACTTATCTAGTACTTATCTAGTATCTACGTATCTAGTATCTACGTATATAGTATCTAGTACTTATATAGTATCTAGTATCTGCTCTAGTATCTCACTTTTTTCGGAGGGCCAAACCCCGTCCATCACCAGATAGATCGCTCACACACGCTGTGTGTAGTCCTCCACGTACTTGCATCTCTGAGGCTATAGCCTTCTAAAAATGCGGATCACAAAGGCTATGGTCTTGCTGCTTGCATGCAGCGAAAGCTATTGCGGGCGCCGGAAACGCGTCATAGTAGACGTCGGGTTTTGGACAACACCTATTCCACCACACTTCACGTGTTGCTAGCCGCAGACATCGTTCTAAAGCTCGCAAAAGAAAAAAGAAAAAAAGAAAAGAGTGGTGGGAGGCTTGCTTTCTTTTTTTTTTGGCGTCACGCTTTCCGTCTAATCAGGGCGTTGCATAATTAAGGCATCGACATTTATATAGAAAGTGGCCCGCCTCGTTGCGTAATGCGCATTCACCGTTGTTTCGACACGTAATGGCCCATTGCGAACCGCTTCGTCTGTGCCCAACACAGCCTGCAGACTTATATTTTCACGCTCCTCGCAACGGACCAAAGTCGCTCACTCGGAAAATTGCAGCTCCATGAAATCGGGCTGATGTCGTAAAGCATCGGGAAAAGAAAAAAAGTGTGAATCGAATAAAGCGCATAACGTAAGTGGGACGGCCCAATAAAAGAGAAACTTGAATGGCTTCGCGGAGGAGGCTATATATATACGCAGCGGACTGTACAGACAGACAGACCGGTCTTTGAGCTTGCAGGCCGACTAAATTGAGCTAACTATAAGTTGGGCAAAATAGAACGGGGCGGTAGAGAAACGAGATGGAACCGCGTTTATCACTCCGTGGCAAACGGGCGAATGTACTTGAGGCGTTATACATCGGTTTTGGCGAAAGAGCAATTTGTGCTAAAAAAAATATCGCCCGGCGAACAAACAGCACGAGCGGAATTACAAGGCATGCTCGAGCTCGTAAACCGGGTTATACGGCTACGCCGCTCAAGACAGAAGTAGTTTGTGGCACGACGACGAAGGATAGTGACAACGACGGTGCACGGCGCCGGGAACGACGTCCGCACGCAGGCACGATGGCAGCACGATGACAGCGACGAGGCGCGACAATGAACAGTATGACAATATTACCGCGGCGCACGAGACAATTACATTTGCGACAGCAATGCTCGAGGCGACAGGGTGTAGTGTTCTGGCGTCCAGTTTTTCGCCTTCTGGCACGTCAATACTCGGCCCTTGTTATTTTTGTAAGGAACAAGAAAATATAGTTTAGCGACACTTGCAGACGGGCTGGATTGTGCATGGTACATGTATGCGTGGTACATGTATGTATGGTGCATGTATGCATGGTACAAGAAAAGATTACTGCATCTTTTATTTTTTTCCTGCCACCGCTTATGCTTTGTACGCAGAATGCGCCTTCTATCTTCAACTAGTAATGATGATGATGATGATGCCCCCTATAATATGGCTTGTGGGATTGGCCCTGGGGGATTGGCCAAGAATCGGGCACCTGAACTTTACATAATATCTCAAGAAACTTCAAGTGATGTGCGATTGAGCAATCAAACGCTTATGCTCTGTACGCAGAATGCTCCTTCTGTATTCAAGTAGTAGTGATGATGATTATGATAATGGTGATGATGATGATCGTATAATATGGCTCATGCCAACCCTGGGGGATTGGCCAAGAATCGGGCACCCAGAACTTTACATAATACTTCAAGAAACTTCAAGTAATGTGCAATTGAGCAATCAAAACGGACAGATTGGCAATTTTCCTGAACAGTACAATTTGTAATAGTAATGCTAGGAGTTAACGCACAAATATCACTAAGAGAATTGATAAAAGTAGGGATTTAAAATCCCGTTCGTTTTTGTTCATTGAATGAAACCACAAAAGGCATCAAAGACTTGCCTGTGGCTAAATCTCAGTGCTGAGGCACAGGAATTTGGTACTATTTCTGATGTTAAGTCTGTCCCCTATTTCAGCAAGCGCAATTTCAAAAAAGCGTTTTTCTTAGTAATTCACACCGACGAGATATTAAAATATAGTGTTCTATGGATTCTATTTCTATAGGCAGTATTGTAGACAGGCAGACAGGCAGGCAGACAGGCACTGGGGCGATATCGCCAGACCAGCCCTGTGTAAATATAGCTTTAATGGGGGGTCACGGCAGCGTAATCTGGTGATCATTACTTCCGATTGTCTTGCTGGACACCACTGGATTTTCCATGGAAATTTTAGGTGCTGAGATTTTGCCCATATGTTATTGTTTCAGTGTTGTCTCTACGAATTGAAAACTTTCGATATCTAATCGCTGTTATGTGGGCTACTGCTGGAATAACCAATATTATCGGTCCACTCAGGGATGCTCGCGCTAATGAACCATTTTATTTAAATGTAATCCGCAGTGACTTAGTACCCGTTATAGCTTTACAAGATTCAGCTGTGGAGCAACTAATACTAGGAACATCTTTAGGGGTGGTGAATTGGATCAAGGCTGAACTTTATCGACTTCACACCTACTGCCACTTTGTCCGTGTCAGTTGGGTACCAGCCTCAGGTCTACTATAGCAGCTCTTCACGCGAGACTTCCCTGTCATTCCTTCCCTTTTGTCTCTCTCTCTCTTCACGAACTCCTCGAAACGTCCGGTAGGTTACACAGTTAAAGGTGCAGATGATGGTACAATTTCTTTATTTTGCCTTTGTTAAGTAAGCGCAGTCATAATTATGTTGTCCTTAATTATTGTCATACAATCGCAGCGGCCGCATATTGATTGGAGTGAAATGCGAAAACACCTCCGTACTTAGATTTAGGTGCACGTTAAAGAACCCCAGGCGGTCAAAATTTATGGAGTCCCCCACTACGGTGTGCCTCATATTCGGATGGGGATTTTGGCACGTAAAACCCCATAATTTAATTAATTGTTATTGTGACACAGACGTGATACAGACGTGGTGACCATGCCTGCGACAATCGTCACGAAAGTCGAGTGAACCGTACGTTTAACAGCTATCGCTGTTACACTCGTCAGCTATCGCTGTAGATAGGTATGAGCGAATGAGATGACAAGCCGAATCTAGTCGGTTCCTGTATAAACACGCTCAAACGAGGAAGCGTATACGAGCCGAGAAAGTCGCAACCGGGGTCAAAACATGAAGCTAAACATTTTGCCAGAACCAGCTGTCTCGTTAGGTTAATTAGCTACGACTTTTGAGTGGCTCCAACCGAAAAACAACTTTCCCGACGTTTCGGAACCAACTCGGCTCCTTCTTCAGGGGGGTTAGTATAAGCGGCGGGAAGAAAGCGGGCACAAAGCGGGCCGTAAAGTACATAGACGAAAAAGAAAATTATGCGAGGAAAGCTACAATTAGGTGACCGCCAGCGGGCGTATCCTGCATATTATTTATCACGTGCGCGGCCGTTATTACAGCGTCCCGTTATTCTCCGTCGATCGCGCGGCCGCCGCTGCTGCTTGCACCTCATGGCACCGTGCCGACTCGATCGGAGTGTCCGTGAGAACGATCGCGCATGCCGCAGCGTTCGTATGTAACCGCATCCGCGAAAGGAAAAAAAAGAAAGACCCTCTTGGAGGAACAGGTATCTCTCAGTGTCCTATACAGCCCGTCGTCGCGAGCGTGTATCGCATGTATCCCGATCCGCTGGACGCCTGCCCGGGCGTTCCTGTCTTTCGCCCGCGGTGGTGGCGATCCGCGCATTCCTGGGCGATTCGTCTATGAATATATACGTGCCTCGAGTCTCTATCGATGGTGCCCTGCTGGAATTGCCGTATATATATGCGAGCCCTTCGCGGTCGGAGATCGTGACTCATGTGTAGACCGCTTACGAAAACGCCTCAGAAAGTATCGTACTGTGTTACACCTATAGCTCCGTCCTTGCGAAGGGTTCATTAAGTTTGAGGTTCGATACTTTACGTCACGGAAGGAGGAGCTTAATGTTTTATTTGGGTCTACCTGTACGGTAGCTTGTTAAAAAAAAAAAACCGCTTCGCGAACTATCGGAACATGGTCTCCCTCTCTGCGCGCAATACATTGGGGTCGTATGCAATTGTGCTGGAGCGCCCCGTGTCACTATTGTGACGTTCTCACTTTGAACCCAACTATGTACACGATAACTCTATTTTTTTGTTGTTGATTTCCTATTAGAATGGAACAATTTCGGAGTAAGACAGGTAGCCGGATTCACAAAAATAGACGATGGCAAGCAAGAAGATGTCGCATTGATATCGCACGTAAGATATCCTTCCGCGCAGTCGCATCGTGCTAACTACAAAGACTAAATATTTTGACAAAGGGTGCGACGCGGTTTCTTTTCATTTTCTTGCATATATTCGTTATATTGTTGTTCCCGCCATGCGAAAAGGAGTAGCTATCCCCATTATAAGGTGTCTACGTCTCTTTCTCTTATTTTCGCATCGATAAAAAAAAAGTGTGGATCCCTTTGGTACAGCTCCGGGGCCGCATAGATTGATCCAGAAAAAGTGTACGAAGGCAAGGAAATAGGGGCTCTTTCGTTTACGCCGCACGTAACACATATTTCCATACAATCGCATGGAGCAGACTGCGCAGGCTACTCATATTGGCAAAAATTTATTCGCGTGTATAGGTAACGTCGGCACAGCTTCGAGGCCCCATAGCCAGATTCGGATTCGGATACTTACTTTAATGCGGTAGTAGCACTAAAAAAAATATTTCACCGCTGTTTTAATGCGAGAGCATCAAAAAGAAAGTATTCGCTTTCCTTTTTAATGCGATAGCATTTAAAAGGAAAGCGATATCGCAATATTCTATCTCTCCTTTAATGCTAGAATAGAAACCAAAGTCATGAACGAAAAGACCTCGAAGGAAGGAACTTAGACAGAAAATAAATAAAAGAAGAATAAAGAAAGAAAGAAAGAAAGAAAGAAAGAAAGAAATTTCGTTGATGCAACTTCAGCGACGTGTGAGATACCGGGACATACTTTCACTCCAGCGCTCTTAAACGCTCGGCCTTCTCCCATTTACGCTTTGTGCGAGGAAGCTTTCCTGCAAGGAACGCCCGCAATGCGCGGAAGGAAGTTGGCGCGCACGTGCGCGGCGGGGAAGCGTCAGGCCCACTTCCTCACCGCAGGCGTGAAAAGGAAGCTAGCGATCCGCCGTCGCTTGCAATATATAACTCCACGCTGTTCCGGCGCGCCGATTCTTCGTGGGCCTTAATTTGGAAGCGACGTCGTTTTGTGCACAATTACATCTTTTTATCTTTTTTTTTTCATTTCTTTACCCTCCGGAAGCTCCCAGGGGATCGCGAGTTGGCACCGTGCGGGTGCTTAAACTCACGCCGTATAATGCGATTACGTATTCTTTTTTTTCAAACCCCCGAGCGCTCGCCATCTCGGGTACGCGTTTCAATCTCCTATAGGTCGCGCATAAACGTGACTTTGTACTCAAAGTCATGACACAAAAGTAGGCGTGTGCGGATATTTGACATGTCGAATACGAATCGAATAGTCTCCGCTGTACGACTTCGCTTTTTTTATTGTTCAATGCGTTAGCACTAGGAGCGTCAAAGTGGGAAAAAGTGTATGAGTGGGAATTGTGAGAAACCGTTCACGTGGTGTATGTATGTATGTATGTATGTATGTATGTATGTATGTATGTATGTATGTATGTATGTATGTATGTATGTATGTATGTATGTATGTATGTATGTATGTATGTATGTATGTATGTATGTATGTATGTATGTATGTATGTATGTATGTATGTATGTATGTATGTATGTATGTATGTATGTATGTATGTATGTATGTATGTATGTATGTATGTATGTATGTATGTATGTATGTATGTATGTATGAATGAATGAATGAATGAATGAAGTGCGGGAGAAGCTCTTTTCTGCACTCCTGCGTCGCTCGGTTTCGACATTGCCTGGATTCACCGTTGAAATTCGACGATAAATATCTCGAATTAGATGTAACTTTGAAGGCTTTCAAACAATGAGGGTGCAATAAATTTTCTAGCACACTTTGGCGGCGGATATTTCGAAAATTGGGTTAGTCTTAGGATTTTTCTGTTAAACGGACACTCCACTACTGCTCAAGCTCGATTTCGTAATTCAGACGTGTACTTTAATATGAATAATTAATTCGATAATGTCGAACACAGTTTCACATCGAAGGAAGTTGAAACAACTGCACCTTTTTTAATTACTTTGTTTTTAGCGCGAAACAACGGACACAAGAAAGACGACAGGAGAAGGCGCTGGTCTTTCTTGTGTCCGTTGTTTTACGCCAAACAAAGTGATTATGGATTCGCACCAACTAGCCCGCCAACGCATTCAACTGCACCTTTACTTCCGGCAACGGGGAGCACATTAGTAGAAACGGAGAATGGAATGTTATTCAAATCTATATATAGTAGTGTAGTAATAATTAATTAGTAACTGTATTTTTCGGACTATCCACAATTGGAAGCTCTCTCCAGCGTAGCAAACAGCGCGTTAAGTTTCCCGCGTATAAATAAGAATTTCGAGATATCAACCTCAGCGTAGCACATGTTACGTTGAGAATATTACAGGGTTATAAAGTTCATTAGTGAAATATATTCATTAGCACCTACATGTCGCACTTTGTCGCGCATAGTAATAATGCCCGCCTCTTCAGGTAATCTATCTACACAGGCCGAATGGCGTTATGTGTTCCAAATTCGTTCCGACTGAAAAAAGAAAAAAGAAACACGATATGTGCTGCTTGGGGTCCGTGAGCCTTCCTCCCCCTCTCCACGTCGCAGTGTAACAAGAACTGCGGCATAACAAAATCCGATCCACCAGATAGACCAACCGTTCCCTAATTTCCTCAGCTAGATATTGACTTGCGGACTTTCCCTAACTCCGCACACCTTTCTCGACTTGTCAGCGGACTCTCTGTGGTGAAGTCGTGCACTTTCGGTGTGCATATTCTCTAAAAGTCCCGGCGAAATATTTGAATAGGGGCCTTGCAAAACATACGGTTAGGCCTTTCATGAGGCCGTGAGAATTCTAGGCTCACAAAGGGACTTTATATGGTGAATCCATGTCGTTATGTTCTCTAAAACTCCCGGTGTCATTTTTTCTTAAAGAGCAACCACTTTCCTGCTACTATAGTGCCAGTTCTTTTCTCTCTTTCTCTGCAAGCATCTGAACTCGGCAGAAAACTTTTACAGGTGAATTCCGGTGACAGCAAACTTTCTCTGGTGAATCTGGATACTCTTTGCATGTGTTCTCTACTCTATGCGCTCTTTATGAAGTTCAGCTGCTTTTGCCGTGTGAAGGCCATGCTGCCGTAGGCTTTTTACGACTCAGGGTATACTTTCGCAAATGGACCAGTGAACACGTATGCCTATTTTTTTCATACACGCACACGTTCGCTGAAACTTCCCTGTTACTCTAGCTCTCCCGAAAAGGACACCCAGCGATGCTTTGACACGTCGTGCTCGAGTGCTGGGCACACGTCGTTCGGTCCAAGCTGTGAACCCGGCTAGAAGCTTCTTACGGGGAATCTATGCAGCATTCTTTACTTGTTCTTTAAAATGCCCAGTGTCGTTCTTGAAGAGCTGCCAAATCTACCAAGCAAAATCTACCACTACAGGCTTCTCTTGGACCCGTGCCGGCAAAGTTTAGTCAAAATCTAAGCCAATCTATGTGCATGTTCTTTGAAACTCCCTTGGTAACATCGGAAAAGTGGTGGCCTCCTGCCCAAAAAAAAAAAAAAGCTACTGTTCGGTTTCAGTTGACTCCGTTTAAGCTCTTGGACCCGCGCCAGCGAATGTGCTAGCTTGCTACGCTAGTTTCAGCCACGTCGCACGTTCCCTAAAACTCCTCAACCATTGCTGCCTTTCCAGAGAGGCCGCCACCCGGCGCTTCGATACGGCGTCGTCGAGTGATGGGCACAGCTCGCGCGGCCGCCAGCCCACCACCACCACCACTGCCGTGACGACCCGCCGGTCCGCGTCGCCGAGCCCTCGCCGTCTCCGGGAGACATGAGGCGAACACCAGGGCCGGCTGCTGCCAGCGACCGGGGCGGCGGCTCGCCGAGGCCCCCGTCGTCGCAGCCGCAGCAGCTGCCGACGTCGTCGTCCCCGTCTTCCTCCTCCTCGATGGTCGCCTCGTCCCCCATGGAGGACTTCGAGCCGGGCCAACTGGTCTGGTTCGATCCCGGGCTGGGCTACAGCCTGCCCGGAGAGGTGGTCGAGTTCTCCAAGCCCGCCCAGGTCGTCACCGTCCAGGCGGTCGTCTCCGGGAAGGTACGTGTATGACAGATCGTGAACCTCGATGGGTGGGGACAGGGGGGAGGGTGCTTCGTTTGGCTTTTATGTTTATTTTTTTGTGCGTACGTGATAGGTTGCACGTGCATGTGTTTGCGCCCTTCACGCTGTTATCTCGACCTGGCTGCGCGTGATGTTTTTTTTTTTTTCGTGGTGAAACGAAAAGACATCACGTGCATTAATGAAAGACATTAGGCGCGAAACGAAGACGAGAACCAAATTAGAAAGTATTAGACTGGACGAACGTTCACTACCAACTATTTAATTTCGAAGCCTGGCATCTACTTCTTTCTTTACATTCTCGACAATGCACGAGACAGATATTTTGCGCAGGTTATCTGTTTGAATGAAGTTAAAGGCCGTCCAACTAATCTCAGTTTATCGTTGTAAATTAGAGTAGAGGGGGCTAATACTGCTATACGTACATAGAACTTGGTGCCCCGCCGATTGCTACAGTGTACGGAACGCGCCTGGAGACAGTGACTTCTTTAATGATGTTGCAAACGTTGGTAACTTTCGTCGCAAGCTTTCCCGCAACATTTGGTTGTCCAGTGACCATACAGGAATGGCATGACAAAATGAGCAAATAGAGAGATAGACATACGCAGATGTAGCCCACGGCCGAGAACCTTATATAGCGTCACCGCGCTTGAGTCGATGATCGATGCAGTGGGTGCGGGAAGACACTTGGTTCATAGGGCAGGTAAATTGTTCACGCAAAGAAAACAAGCAATTGAAGATAACGGTGTAACATACAAACCGCGTATCAACCGCACCTTTAGGGAAGCTTTGCGGCAGTCGCACAGTGAATACAGAAGCGGCGAACAAATAAAGGTTACGCAAGATAGAAACGACGAGGGATGTTTGCGAACGGGAAAAAATCCTGGTCGGCAGGATCCCTGTGCACCACAACGCGCTGCGGTTGGTGTCGAGGTCAAGTTAGAGAGGTGGTTCCACGACTGTGCCATCTTGCTGCTAACAAAGAACGTTGAGGACGCTGCGCCTGCAGCATCTCTCTACCCCTTCCTGAACTGTGAAAGTTACAACTAGCTCTACACCCGTCATTGGCACAAAAAGCGATTCGTGCACTGGTACACTTCTTGAAGTGCACCGGCTTAAGAGACTGCTTATAGCGTGCCTGTGCATCCTCCCACGTGCACTCAGTCTCTCTCTCTCTCTCTCTCTCTCTCTCTCTCTCTCTCTCTCTCTCTCTCTCTCTCTCTCTCTTTTCTCTCTCTCTATTCCCCTTTCGCTTGCCCCTAGTGTAGGATAGCGAACCGGGCGCTCGTCTGGTCTGCCGTTCCTCTCCTTGCTCTCTCTCACTACAGCTAGCTCTTCAATTTCGGTGCACGAAAAGTGGCGACCAAGAATTACGAAACGGTAATTTTGCCCTGTAATATATAATTAGGTCTAATCAGATGAACCAAAAAGTATCGCGAAATAAACAAACGTGCGCCTATAAGAATGATTCTTCCCAGTTAATTATGATCGAAGTAAACTTTTGTTCGGGCTTACTAGTGTGTTTGAAAACTTGGGCACAGTTACCGAAGCGGAATCGCGGAAGACATAATAAGATTGACCACATTGTATTGATCTAGGGCAGGTTCGCCCTCCTCCAGCCACTATAGTGAGAGCTCTGGAATATATAGGCATCTGTTTTTCAAGTCATATGTATTTTTTAAAAAATGAGTCCGTATATATATGCTCTGGTTTGCATTTCACGCAGGCTCAAACGTTCACCATCCACAAGCTGTCCACCGTGCGCAAGAGGCAAGACCTGGGCACCGATGGCGTCGAAGACATGGTCAAACTGGCGTAAGTCACGTGACGTGTGCTCTGTACGAGGCAGCGTCGTTTGTTAAAGAACAGTCTCGAACCAAGCAATTCGAATACCAGCAAGGAAGTACAGACGACCGACGCTGATGTTCTGATACTGATAATGACCAATACTGTGTGTGTGTCACACACACACACACACACACACACACACACACACACACACACACACACACACGCACACGCACACGCACACGCGCACACACACACACACACACACACACACACACACACACACACACACACACACACGCACACACACACACACACACGCACACACACACACACCAAAACAAAACAACGATAGCGACGAACCTGTGTGAACAGCTCTCTTGACCTTTTGACGAAGCTGTGTCAACAGCTCTCGCAAGAGGTAATCCGGCCTTAAGGATTCGTACATCTCATGCGCACATAATTTGATAAAACAACTGACATGTGCTATTTCAGACAGCAACCAGCCTCGGAGTCCTTCCTTTGATGACAGGCTGTCTTCCTTGAATGCGAAATTTATCACCACATGACCTCGAATGGAACACCGTGGCGATGATTTTTGCACAATGCTCGTTGCATTGGGCACTCGAGTCCCTCCCTTGACTGCGCTGAAGTACTTGCACCCCGACCAGGATCATTATCATTTGACTAAAGGACGTAATTCACAATTCAGATGACCTCTGTGGGACGAACATGAGTGCAAAAGGCAGCGAGCAAGCTGTATGGTGACCGGATGGTGCTATTGGACTGTGCGATTGGACTGCCTGGTAGCAAAATGTCTATCATGTTAACTTTTTCTGGCGTTGCCTGAAGTCCTGTTGTGCAGACATTATTTCCATGCTTCAATAGAGAAACCTCTTTTAACTTAGGTCTTCAGTGTGGTTGCCACATTTCACGTCGACGAAAAATACTTGAGCACAACTGTACATACAAAGTCTACGGTATCCACCTGTGTAACTATGTTCATTGCTTTTAGAATTAGTCGTCGTCTGCATCGCAGTTATTTTTAGCGTGTAATTTAGATCTCGCTCCATTCGGGGAAAGGCAACTCCCGGAGACATTTCAATTACAATCTGCCTTACGAGAACTGAATGAACCCGTCGCACGACTGAAAATTCCGCAGTATCATGACTTGTTGAAGTATTTTGTTCACGTTATATTCATAAAAGTACTCTCGACAGCATTGCCAATTCTCGGCTTGTCACACTCCGTGTCAGGAATAAAGTTGAACGACCAGGTGTGTATACGTTTATCTCTTTACAGCGACCTGAGCGAGGCAGCGCTCCTCTGGAACCTCAAGATCCGCTACGACAAGGAAAAGATTTACGTAAGTTTGCTCGATGGGCAATTCTCTTTACTACGTAAAGTTGCCGGAGTACCAGGTGATAGCTTTTAGTGAAAACATACCTTAAACAAGAATAAGAAAAAAAATAAACAGTGCCAGACAGCACAATTGTGTCACGTCAGCTGGGTTCGCCTAAACAGGCGCACGTCACCTGCACGACAGTTCGCGGTGCGATGCTTCTATAGCTAAATATCCCCGCATTTTACCGGCAAATAATTGCGCGGTGGCAACGGGTTCCTAACTGACAGTGCTATCGCGCAGCCGTGGCGGACGCTCTTGTCAGAAAACTATACACGGCTGCGGTACGTTAGCCAGGCACGAAACACGACAGGGCGATCCACATCCCGTCAATATTACGTTTCGTTTCATATCTTTAGGGCACGTGTAAATGTCTCGCACGCGCACGGTTCGGGTCATCGGAGCCACATTACGAACGATCGCATCGAGAAATTCCGAGACCGTCGGTATGCACTTTTCGTGTATATAGCCACACGGACCGTCCTGCAGTGAGTTGCACGGTTGTTTCCGACTCTGCTCCTTTCTTTCTCTATCTCTACTTTGTTACCACTTTACATCCCCTCCCCTCTCTCCCTAGCGTAGGGTAGCAAACCGGACCGTTTTCTCTGGTTAACCTCTTTGCCTTTCCTGTTTCCCTCTCTCTCTCTCTCTCTCTCCGACTCTGCGGTCGCGCGACGAATGCAGTCGGCGATGGCCGCGTTCCTGGCCCAGTGGTCGACCGGCGCCCGCGGTTCTGCAAACAATGGGAAAGCCGCTCTCGAGCTTCCGGATCGGACGTGGCGTTGTCACCACAGTGCGCCGTCAGGCGCGAACGCATGCGCGAGAGGGGGGGGGGGGAGGAAGACTGGAGGGGTTTCACGGGCCTTTCCACATCTGACAGGTTTCGCACGCAGGAGCTTTCGAGCGTACATCGTTTAGGCTTTTGCGGTGACGAAACGGAATTCGTACTTTACACCGGTCTGTGCACTTGTCCCTGTAGGCGCGTGCCAGTGCAAATGCGTTGTTCAGGCAGTGCAAGTTCGGTTAAGAGGCTAAAGTTGAACCGCACTTGAGTGTGCAGCACAGTTAGGGCAAGCGCGTTCAATCGCATTTGAACGCGCAAGGGACGTATAGCATGTAGCAGAAGCATTCGAAGTAATCGTGCACCGTGTCCGTGCACTTATGCTTGCGGATACGTGTGGACTCAAGTGCGTTATTGGGGTTGTGCAAGCACAACTGAGAGGCTGGAGTTCAATCGCACTTGAATGCGCAACAGAAATACTGCAACTATAGTGTACTGAGTCGCACCTGAATGCGCGTTTGAAATAGTGCGAGCGCGTTCAATCACATTTCGACGAGCAACAGAAGTAGTTTAGCATGAAGACACACGCCTGCTCTTTCTTCATGCTAAACTACTTCTGAAAAAAGAAATGGAAAGAGAATAACTAGCTTACAGCGCAGTGGACTAAAATTGAACCTGCGACAGAAATAGTGCAAGTACGTTCAATCGCACTCATATGTGTAATATAGATGGTGCAAGCGCGTTCAATCGCATTTGAACGTGCAACGGAAGTAGTTGAGCATGAACACACACGCCTGATGTTTCTTTATGCTAAGTAAACTGCTTCTGAAAAAAGAAATTGTAACAAAATACCTAGCTTAGAGCAGTATATAGACTAAACTTGAACGTGCGAGTGGCAGAAATAGTGCAAGTACGTTCAGTCGCACTCGTACGTGCAACATAAATAGTGCAAGTGCCTTCAATCGCATTTAAATGTGCAACATAAATAGTGCAAGTGCCTTCAATCGCACTTAAATGTGCAACAGTAATTGTGGAAGTGCGTTTAATCGCACTTAACTGTGCAACAGAAATAATGCAAGTGCCTTTAATCGCACTTAAATGTGCAACAGAAATTGTGGAAGTGCGTTTAATAGCACTTAACTGTGCAACAGAAATAGTGCAAGTGCGTTTAATCGCACTTAACTGTGCAACAAAAATTGTGGAAGTGCGTTTAATAGCACTTAACTGTGCAACAGAAATAGTGCAATAGCCCGAAAGTCGTGTTAAATTGAAACTAAAATGCCACCGCAGCAAGTGCAATCGCGGTCGTTTTCAGGAAATGCGATAACATGAAAAGGGAGCGAGCTGCGAAACCTGCTGGTCAGGCAAACGCGTATTCAAAATTGGCCATATTTCAAATATGGCAAAACTTGAGAGTCGTGATGCACGTAGTGAAAGTCGGCTGCAGTTGAGGAAGGAAAAATTGCAACTGCCAATATGCAATGGCACGTCGACGTGCAAGAGCATGAAGTCTAATGCGGAATTATCGAAATGGAAGGGCAGTTCTGTATATCCTGGCTGAGTTTGTCTACAGCTTGTGCGTACAAATCTCGTTCTTCATATATATTTTGCTTTTGCGCTTCGCTAACCTGCTTTGTAAATTTATTGCTTTATGTGAAATGAGGGCGTGTATACCGTATGTATATCTGTGCGTCTGTGTTTATGGATATGTCATATCGGTATATATCTGTGTATATGTGTGTATAAGTATATAGATTGCATTGTATGCATTTTTGTTTGTCTTTCTTTCTTTTTTTTCTCTCTCTCTCTTGTCCGTCAATATTATTGTATAAGATCATGTATCACTCATTTCCCACCCTACTAATATCCCGACCAGAGATTGTAGTATTTATAACTAATAAATACTACAATTGATTCATTGGATAAATGTTGTGTTTGATTGGATGACACTCAATTTGGTCCAATACGAAGAATTGGCAATGGGAGAAAGTAAAGTTTTAGAACAAATCTAACGATACGTTGTGAAGCTTGCTGATATTTAGATGCGTATGCTGAAGCACCGCTACGTTTCAAATAAAAAGTAAATTCCATTAAATAATGGAGAGAAGATGTATCTCAATGCCTATAACGCAGTGCACATTGGCAAAGTGTCTATGGTTGACGGAGAGTAAGTGCAACAACAATAGTGCATATGCGGAAGCATGCACTATTGGCGTTATGTCCTGTTGCTATAGCACCAATATGAAAGTGCGACGTTATAAAGGTAAAGAGTGTGTGCACTTTCGCGATGTGGGAAAGTCTAAAGACGGTGTTTCGAGGCCTATCGGTTCACTGTCGCCGAAACTGCCCTTCATAATAACACGCACACTTTCATAACAAGCGGTACAAATGCTACGCAGGAAAGAAGGCTGAATCGCCGTGATAGGTTCTCGAAAGTACTAGTCGTCACGTTGTCTTGGTGTCCGCGCATTCACTTATTGTACACGTATATGCCGACTTGCCGGGTCGTTTCTTTCCTCCGTAATGCGTAACACGTGTTCCACGCCCTGTTTGCGCAGACTTACACGGGCAGCATCCTGGTGGCCGTGAATCCGTACAAGATGTTTGACGTGTACGGCGTAGACGTCGTCAACAAGTACCAGGGGCAGATCCTCGGGACGCTACCGCCGTGAGTATAACAAGCCTCCTGATTCATGGCTAACTATACTCGGGTACTTGAATGTGTAAAGAGCAAGGCGCAGTAGACCAGGACAGAAGAAGAACACAAAGGACAGGACCGGCGTCTGTCGTTTGTGTTCTTCTTCTGTCCTGGTCTATTGCGCCTTGCTATTTACACATTCAAGCATGAGCCAACTAGCACAAGCAAGAGTTTTATTCTGGTACATGTGGCTCAAAGAGAAAATACTTCAGCGCGAACGCGAACAGAACTTAACGACATTTTGCGAGAGGAACATGAAATGTTTAGATACGTTTTTTTTTATTTGACTCACGGTCCCCACCGCCTTGGGTATTGCACAAACTAGTTCCCAGTTTCAGTACGCACCGACGTCAAGTTAACATGGTCAGAAAAAAAAAACTCACAGAATCCTTACAACCATGAATGAATGAATGAATGAATGGTTTATTTCATCATCAGTTCAGCATACATATCCAGTGGTACAGCGGGAAGGGGTGGCGAAAAGGCAACTGAATGCCTGACAATGCGCCAATCCCCACCCAGACCGCAATATTGCACAACACTCAGCGAGTCACTACCTAACACATCAATGTAGTAAGAAAAGGAAAAAAAGAAAAGAACAGAATTATTGCAGTACACTCAGCCTGTAATACATAATACATAAATATAATACTACATAATGACTCATAATGTAAAACTAACACATCATGTAATACATAAATGCAGAAGAGAAAAAAAAGAACTAAGCCGTGGTTTTAATAAGTGAACTAGAACATAATTGATATGACCAGCTTATCGAGAAGAAATTTTCATGGCTTAATTTTGAGGCACAATACAGTTCTGGAAGAAAGTATACAATATAAGGAAGTCTTACACGGAAGAGAAAGAGAAAAAAAGATGTCATGTTTGAAGCGCCATTAGATAAGCATGTATCTTTTTTTTTTTTTTGAAAATTGCTACTGATCGGCTTTCATTCACTATGCTCATGGCCTTCATGTTAGAGTTTAAAAATGAAGGAATAAGGTGCGTCAGTTTTTGCTTGCCGTAGTTGGTTGGAATCCTTTCACTGTAATAGGTGGTTTTCCTAAGATTATACGTGTGTGGTTTCCGCAAGTAGGTATCCTGAAATATATCTGTGTCCGATTTAATTTGATTGTAGAGGACTGTCGCTAGTTTTTTATGAAATATATTCTCGAATTTTAATATGCTGTGTTTATGGGAAAGTGTAGCGGAAGGCGTTCGGCGCGGAACATTTTCGATTATACGCAAGATTCTTTTTTGTAGCCTGTGAATACTATCTTTATTTGTTTTTGTTATTGTGCCCCAGATTAATAGGCAGTAATGTATGCGCGAGTAAACTAAAGTGTAGTAAAGCTGCTTTGTCACCCAGAGGGGTAGTAAACATCTGATTTTGCCAATTATGCCATTGCTACCTTGCACGAGTCGACTGCAGTGCTCCGATTGATCGCTATTGTCGGAAAACGCCCGCTATAACAGCTCGTGATGCGGTGTGCAGAGATACCGTCAAATAGTATATGCGTAACAAAAATTTGGCTTGCTTCGGGAACTGCACCATTCAATCACGGATGCTATACTATCGACGCGCGGTCAAATTCTGCCATATTGGCGTTTTAAGCCAATCAGAGAGGGCACAGCAACCCTGTGGGCCAATCAGAGCTGACAAGATGGCCAGTTCGACAATATGGCGGAATTTGACAGTGTTCAGTGTAGACTTTCCTACAAAATTTACTGGACGCAACTCTGGCGCTCGACCCTTCAGAAATACCACCTAAATTATATTTAGTAGAAGGATTTGTCTAATCTTCGTGCTTGGGGCATTAGGTGCTCTTGTGAGTTTATTTACTACGTTTTATGTGCCTTTGCCGGCCCAGGTTTCTAACCAATTCCATTTTTCAACACGTAGAAGGCAATGAGACTCTGCGGATGTGCGTCGTCACTTCGAATTCTGGCATTTATATCGCAATACCTTTGTCGAAAAGAATCAGTTTGCAAAATCACGCAGTGCTTTGAAGCCATGCGGACAAAGCCTAGGCAAATCCACATGCTATCGTTCCCATGCTCAATGGTGCACCCAGAATTTTTTCAAGGGTTGGGGCAGTACGCAATTGACCGGGAGCAGGCAGGTGTCTTCGTACATAGTTTTACGCGAATTATCCTGGCACACAGAAATCCGGCGGGTGTCGAGTTTTCGCCCCCCCCCCTCCTAAACCCCGGCTACGCATCTGCCCATGCAGAATGAAGCTTCAATGCTTGCAGCTTCTGCGGACGCTCTCCTGTAGATACTAAATATCTCTCTAGTATTTTTTTGGAGAAAACTCTGTGGTGTCCAGAATAACCTTTTTTTTATTTATTTATGAAATACTGTCAATCCACTATGGAGATTATTACAGGGGCGAGCAACATGTCACAACTTATCAATGAACGGTACCAGAACATTCTATAGAAAAAGAGCACATAATGATTGGAGGCTATACAAGAATAGCAGCCGTAAATTCATACATGATAATACACACAACGAAGCCAATTACATCAACAAGCAGGAGAACTCGAGAAAAAATAATGCAGAGTAGAAAGCACCATTGAAATGCAAAATGCACAGAACAAAAAGTGTAGGCAAGTGCTTTCCTATCACAAACTGAAGCGGGATGGATTGCATGGCGAAAGCAATTTAATTACTTCTATTGATAACTCATTTTAGGCTAATACATCATGAGCAATATGTCCCAACTCATCAATGAAGGGTACTAAAACATTCTATAGAAAAAGAGCACATAATGATTGGAGGCTATACAAGAATAGCAGCCGTAAATTCATACATGATAATACACACAACGAAGCCAATTACATCAACAAGCAGGATAACTCGAGAAAAAATAATGCAGAGTAGAAAGCACCATTGAAATGCAAAATGCAATGAACAAAAAGTGTAGGCAAGTGCTTTCCTATCACAAACTGAAGCGGGATGGATTGCATGGCGAAAGCAATTTAATTACTTATATTGATAACTCATTTTAGGCTAATGCAGCATGAGCAATATGTCACAACTCATCAATGAAGGGTACTAAAACATTCTTTAGAGAAAGAGCACATAATGATTGGATACTATACAAGAATAGCAGTAGTACGTTCACACATAATAATAATGTCCCCTGTTTCGTACATTTCACTTAGATTATTATGTACCTGAACGACATTTATGATCAAGATGATTGGCAGCCGGATTGGAATCCACTTTTTATTGGGCGTTTTACCTCAGCACTATCGCGTAGCTTCGGCGCATTGCAATGCATTGCGGCGTTAGTGCTCGTCCAGCGGACTCCGAGAACGGTGACGTATGTGCACGGATTTCGGAGGCTACCGCAAGCGAAGCTGCCGCCGACCAGGACGATGTCAAGTGCATCGCAAACAAAGAACATTTCTCCCTACACATTTGTGCACTAGATTAGAGTGCAATGTCGTTTTTGTTTATCAGTAAACTATTAACAAGACTGGAGTACAGACGCTTTCGAGATCTTACGAGGTCACGAGCAGCTAGAGCGTGAACGTCAGTGTGATGTTGCAGCCCCAGTCCTGTGTTGCTAGATGTCATAAAGAAATTGTAGTAGCTTTTTGCAAGAAAAATCAGTAGGAATCAGTGAAAAATTAAGTGCTCGTCCTACAGTGGGCCATCTTCAAAGCAGTAACGACATAATCACACCCGAACTTCCTGGTGCAGTCCGTGTTATGAAAAACCACACGGCGCACTGAGAATCTCGATCAACATAGCTATCAAATATAGGCACCTCTGTTCGAGCCTTCAAACCAGCTTTGGAAGATCTTAGATGCCATGTGGTCCCTGAAATGTTCAATGCGGTTTGGTCATTCCATCAGTCTAGAAGAAAAAATAAGGTGTTATGTAACAACGACGAAACGACGAAAAATATCAGATTAAAAATAATTTGCTTTGTGCTTTTTCGAACCTTGCTGTGCTTTGACATGTCTCAAGTACCATTTGACACTAGGTGCCGCCGTCTTTAATGCAAAGCAAAGAGCCATCACGGAGTGGGTACGCTCTCTCTGTTTTGACAGGTAGCACGCGTCGTTTCGAGCATATTTTGGCAGACCACGCAAGAGACCTTCTGTTATCCTGCCAATGTTCAAATACGGGCAATAAGACAAAAACATTTGAAGAAATTCTTAGGTGTCGCTTTCGTTTTCCTGGAAAAAAAAATTAAAATGCTTGAATCAGGAGATCACTGAGTCACACTTTCTTTTTTCTTTTTAGAAACGAAAAGTGAGCTAGTAGATGATCTCTTAATAAATCAGTAGGTGTAGTAACAATGAGCCGGTCTTTCGCGACTGGCTGAGGGTACGCTCATTGTAAAAACAACTTTTTTTTTTTGTATTGTAGAAGCGTTAGTTAAATTCAATTATCGCGGGCTTTACGTTTCAGAGCCACGATCTGATTACGAAGCACGCCGAATAGTGGATGACTCCGGATTAATTCCAACTACTAGCGGGTTCTTCAACGTGCACGAAGCGTTCCTTGCGTTTCGCATCCGCACTAAATGCGGCCGCAGCGGTTGGGATCGAACCCGCGACCTCGAGGTCAGCAGCGCAACGCCATAGCCACTGGGTTAACCGCGCCGGGAACGAGCGCAACTCACTTGCGCAACCCGCTTTGAAATTGATATTCCTCTTTAGCGGCCCTTTAGTGGCCCTTTGGTTGCCCTAGTGACTCCGAGCGCAAACTCATGGCTGTGAAGAAACATTCCGAGACTCATGCTTGTTCTTACTTTTTTGTTCTCTTTCGATTCTCTCGTCATAATTACCTCTACGAAACGACTTGCGGGTTGCTCCCCTTTTCCCTTCGTTTCTGTAGGAGGAAAGGGCAGGTGCACCTTCGAACATTTCTTTAAGACCGCGACGGCAAGTCAGGGTCCCCTTTGAAGACCGCGAAACGGAGTCCCCTCTGGGAGGGAGTGAAGGGGGGCGGCAGGTTAAAGAAGGGAGGGGGCGAGGCTGTGAGCGTTGCAGGGCGTATTGTCTGAACCCATCCCCGGATTCGTGAGCACGTTACAAAAGGTGCGAGAGAGAGTGAGACGTGGGGTGTCATTGCACTGACCGTAAAAGAGAAAGAGTTTGTTTGTTTGTTTGTTTGTTTGTTTGTTTGTTTGTTTGTTTGTTTGTTTGTTTGCTTGCTTGCGGGTTGGGGAGGAGATGGTACGTAGACGCCCTGGCCTCTGAGCACTGCAGCGAGGCAGCAGCTTCGAGTGGAAGACTTGTCAGCTTGACCGTTTGCAAAGCTGACCCCCCTACTCCTATCGTTCTGTCCTTCCTCAGACGTCGCCAGTCTACTTAGCGTGCTTCTTTCGGCCACGTGCACGCGAGCACGGACGTCTTCGCATTTTTGTCTCTGCGGAGACAGTTGTCGCCGGCTGTACACCACCGCACGTATGAAAACTGTCGTTGGACAACCTACTGCACCCCTCGGGCTGCATCTCGAGCCAGAGGCGCCTCTTCCGAGCGTTTCTGGTGTTCGCCGAGGACATCGCCCTAACTGATGCCTATGGCGGTTCGGCCGCTGCTGCTCCTTCCCTCTTTCTTCCACCACTCTTTTCTATCCCTTCCCCCCTGTGCAGCACGGTTGAGGTGTCCTCATCTGAGAGACAGTTACTGCGCTGCACTTTACCCCAATTCTTCCTTCCTCAAATAAGAATCTCTATCTCTGATTTTGAGAAAGCAGCGCGCGCGAAGTGCGAGTCGCGGTTGGGGCGTCTCTGGCGGGGAATACTGGTTTCCTTCTCGCTGCTTCGAACAGCGAAGGGAAGAGGGAGAAGTCAGTTTCGCGTTCCTTCTACTCGTTTTCCCCCTTTCGGAGAGACGAGTTCTCGAGGTCTGGTCACTGTGCGTCATTCATTTGACCGGAGTGTGTAGTAGTACACGCATAGCGTAGCGAAATACTCCGACCCAGAAGTCTTTTACAACGTCTCTGTTTGTGAACTCGTTTCGCAGCCACCTGTTCGCCATCAGCAGCGCCGCCTACTCGAAGATGAGCAAGGACAGCGAGGACCAGGTGATCGTCATCAGGTGAACGCACGCTTTTTCTTTTCTCTCTCTCTCTCTCTCTCTCTCTCTCTCTTTGCGTTTGATTTCGAGAGAGCGCACTCGCCTTTTGTACCGAACAGTACTGGCCTTCGCATGTGCGGTTTGATCATAGACGGCTGCGTTGTCATGAAGTGTTACACTATGTGTGCCGTCGTTTCAGGGTCCGCTGCACGTCAGTCTGTATAAGCATACGGCTACACGTGAGTCTCTTAAAGATGACTCAACCGCTGGCTGGCTGCGGTAGAGCTCAAAGCTTCACGCAGTGCGGCCGGCTCCGTGGCAGTGCTACGGGTCCTGTGGCTCACAGTAGCGGAGATAGCAGCGTCTCTTGATGGGAACCGACACAACTGTATCAGACGGAGCTGGCGTTTCACGCCACGTCGGGGCTGTCGGAAGCATTCCGAGACTCAGTGCGTCGGTGTAGGTTGTTGCGTAGCAACAGGATGCGCACGCGCGCTGAAGCTTAAAATACCTCAACTCTGGCGCCCGCCAGGGCTTTCCTGATTTGCTGTTTATCCTTAAAGCAGTAGTAGAGATGGCCTCGGCAGGGAACTTTCAAGGACGAAACAAGGGTATATGGGAAGTGGGGGGGTTGGGGGGGGGGTGCTCTCATAACTAGGCGTGGTCGCTCGCTTCTGAAACTATTGGCACGTTAGCATAAAACAGGCGACCGCCCTCTTTACCATATTTATGCTAACGCAGTAGTCTAATTCGTGCGCGTGTGCGATACAACGCCGGCTTACCAGAACGACCTCTTGCGAGCACAAGCGAAAGTATAAATGCACTCTCCGTCGCGCCGTGCGGGAACTCGTGCGAAGCTGTTCCTTGCTTCACGAAGGAGATTACAGCAGTTATTTCGTCCTTAGCCCGCCAACACCCCTACATAATCCTAGTGATACTAACATCTTCTTGGGAGCCTTACGAAGCTGAAAAACAGCCGAAAGCTCGCATCACTTCCCCTTCCCCCCTCTCTTTCTTTGCACGTAAACGAATTCTTTATTTCTGCAGTTCGTTCAAATAAAAGCGCGTTTTACAATAATGGAAGCCTTCAGGGCTTTAGCCCCAACGCACCCCCCCCCCCCTCCAGCTCCGGTTCCGGAGCCCCTGGTTGGATATGTCCAGCGCTTCTCCGCGTCCCTTTGTGTTCCCGCGCTGGCGGTCGTCCGTTCGATGATAATACGCAGCGCCAAACGTGTTCAAATCGCCACCACCTGTCGACCGCGTGCTTCGCACCGACATCTCACGCCCCGGAATCTCTCTGACCCCCCCCCACCCCTCCCAACCCACGCAGCGGCGAGAGCGGCGCGGGCAAGACGGAGAGCACCAAGCTGGCGCTGCAGTACCTGGCCGCGGTGAACCGGAGCCCGAGCAACCTGGTCACCGAGCAGATCCTCGAGGCCTCGCCGCTCCTCGAGGCGTTCGGCAACGCCAAGACGGTGCGCAACGACAACTCGTCGCGGTTCGGCAAGTACCTGCGGCTCTTCTTCCGCGACGGCGTCATCACGGGCGCCAACACCACCGACTACCTGCTCGAGAAGTCGCGCATCGTCACGCAGGTGAGCGGGGCCTTGCCGCTCGCAGGCACAGACACCCCGGCAAGATAGAGAGAGAAAATGATACACGAAAGGCAGGGAGGTTAACCAGGACTGCGCTCGATAGCCTACCCTACACTGGGGGAAGAGGAAAGGCGGAGGGAGAGCGCTTTGCTGCTTATAGGCACAGACCCCCCGCAAGAGAGAGAGAGAGAGAGAATGATACACGAAAGGCAGGGAGGTTAACCAGTACTGGGCCAGTTGCCTACCCTACAATGGGGGAAGGGGAAGGGGAAGGAAAAGTTAAGAGATGAAGAAAAAGTTCACTGTAAATATCGCCGACGACGTAACGCTTTTCTGCTCTATGTCACTGACGGACACTCAGACCACGGCAAGCTTCCGGTATTCTTAATAGGGTGTATCTTGGGGGCGGAGTATGTAGTCCACCAACAGCCAAGATTTATTTTGTTGAAGTTCAAGAACACAACACGGGCTATAACTTCCAGCTGAGTGTCCGCTGAGCGCATGCGGTTTTTCTTAGTAATATGTATACATACACTATAATGAATGTAAGTAAAAAAAAAACTCAGTTGGAAGTTAGCCCTTGTTTTGCCTTCTTGAACTTGTCCACTTTCTCCCTTTCTTAAAAATATTTTGCTGTTCCGACATTAGACCTCCCAGCAAACGAGAAAAACAATGGCGATCGTGAGCATAGCGTGGCAAAACAGAATAACTCATATTTCTAACAGTTGTCGTCTGCAGCTAATGCGCAATTTCATTAATTAATAAATCAATCAATCGCTACCCAGTTTTCTAAAGCAACGGTACAGAATTCTATGGCGTTTGGATAAATCTTTTTAGGATAGACATACCCAGGAACTTTATAGACAATGGCTCTTCGGCCATCTGTCGAACTTCACCGCAATGTGCCAGCGTAAGTCAATGGGCAGCATTTTCGAAAAATTATATTTCAAGTTGTCGGCCGAACTTGAACTTTCAGTTAGCAACATCGAGATGGTACACAGGTCTACCAACACACGCATTTACAGCACATAGGCCTAAATTCTATATTAAACAGCTTTATGTTTTCTTCTTTTTCACACTGTTCCTTACTTTTTCAAGTTTATTTATTTACTTTTTTATTTTTACCCTCAGGGTACACAGTAAATTACAGAGGGGAGGGGTAATCGTACATGAATATATCAATCTCATATATTCTGGTATCAATATGAAGTTGTCTGTAATGTTACCCTAACTTCTGCTTGATGTATATGTCGTTTTATCCTGCATTTTGTTAACGTGTGGGACTCCCCTGACAGTTTCTAACTTTGGGCTTCCCTGTGTAGTACTAATTTTGTATTCTTTTCTATGTAAAACTGACGTTCGTTGACGAATAAACTTGAAACTTCCTTGCAGCTTCGTAGCACCGTTTTATTCCTGGCCGAAACAGTGCCTGTCGCACAGCATGGAATATGCGACTATGTGCTGTAAATGCCTATGTTATTAGACGAGGGCATACCTTGCTTACTGAAAGTTGTTGAAATTGGACCTATCTTTCGAAATATATTTTTTTTGTTTTCCCCCGAAAATGCTGCCCATTGAGTCCCGCGGTTGGCGCATATTGCGATGAAGTTCGACAGATGTCCTAAGGGGGCAACGTCCCAAGATTTCAGGACATGTCATACGCATTTCCTTTATTTAAAGAAAAAGAAAAGAAAAACATAGGAAGAGGCTCAGAACGACAGAAAGCTGAGCTATTAGGTAAGGGTTCATAATGCAAAGAAGGGGTAAGGCGTGCAGGCACGGACATACTCTTCTCTTGTGTCCGTGTCTGCACGCCTTACCCCTTCTTTGCATTAGAAAGAGGCGTCTCGCACATTGTGCCAAGTTGAAAGCATTTTTTAAAGTTTGTCTGCATAGTAGTCTGACAGGAGATGGGACCGGAAGATTCTTGTGGTCGCAGGTTCGCTGCTGCACTTGCAAAACCGTATACGGGTGCCCGTCTGCGTGGCTGCCGACTCGTATTACCACCACAAATGGAAGCAAATAAACAACGCACGAAGCAACTATGGACTGTAATTTTTAAGTCTAACGGCGTCGTATACCAGCCTCTGGGATCAGCCATTAAGTTTCCTCAATGGTTTCCTCAAATTGCTAGAGTGAACTGCGGCATTGCGTTCGTTCAGCCGGCGTGGGAAAGGGGGTTAGTATACGTGGATTTGTCTTGACCGTCGTGCTTGTAGCTTCAAACGTTCTTTGCGGCTTTGTTTATACTGCGCTTTTAATCCGCCTTTATTGGCCTATACGTTTCAATGCAATCTATACTTATATTTTTTTTTAAAATCCAGAAGGCAATGAGGCTCTGTGTGCACGTGCATGATTATTGCGAAATATTGCGCCTATAACGAAATAATTTTGTTGAAAGGGATCACTTTGCAAGGTTACGAGGCCGTTTGAAGCCGGAAGGGCGAAGTTTATGCAAATCCGTGTATAACGAGCCGCTCACGCTCGTGCTGCCTGAAACGCGGAGCCTGCAGCCCCCATAACTCACTATAGCGAAGTTTCCTCTAGTAACTTTTGTAGGAACTAATGCTTTTGTATTTTGTGAAATATGTTGTATATAAGGAATGAATGAAAAAGAAAGAAAACAGCAGTCGCTGGTCGCGATGCATAATGGCGCAGTGACGAACCATAACGTGCGTTTTAGAGCTATGCGTTCAGGAAACATTCTCTTTCAAAGAGAATGTACGCGAAAACACACGCGTTAACTCTATACAGCGGCTTTGCGGCGAGAAATCAAAATGGACGAAGACAGGGCGTGCAGTCGTCATAACTCCCAGCGAGTCGTTTTTTCGTGTCACTGGAAGCACGCGTTGGTCTATAATATTCGAGGGTGTTCTTGAATCGACCTGAGGCGCTGTAACGTAAAGCTATTCCATTCTGTTTCCATGACAGTTGTGCGCCGCTAGCCCTCCACGACGATTGGTCAAACCTTATACAGCTCACCAGCCCCACTTCGCCTGTCTCTCACGAGACGTCTCATATGACGTGTACACGCTGATTGTGCACGATCAGGCCGAGCCGAAGGGAAAAAATAAAAACATTACCGATCCTACGCCTTTTTGCCATCAGCCCTCCACAACTGGTGGAAAATTTTCGGTATGCGTCCACTTCGCCTGTCTATCAGGCGACGTGCGAAAAAAACTGCGACAACTCAGGACGCCAAAGCGACGTATATGTACTAAATAGGCATTAATAAGCCGAACAAAACTGCATTTTTTTTTTCGGAATAGCCGGTGACTGCCCCGCTCCGGACGAAATAAAGGTTGGTTGCCCACCGATCACTCTGGCTACTCGGTGTTACCAGGGAGAATGTATTTCGCTGCGCATAATAAAAAAGAAATATTGTGTGGCAGTATACAGTATACAGTGTACAGTATATACAGTGTACACATCGCTCCGTTAACTCTTCTTCGCTGAGGAACTGTTCTAGAAAGGCATTTTTCACCTTACGCTGCACCTCGCCGCGACTTTCGACCAACCGCCGCAAGCGAAGCAAAGGGAATCGGACCAATCGCAGACGTCGCCGCGGCCCTCCTCATCCGGTTGTCCACTTTCACTGCGCTAGCTCGGACCCACCGAAATCCTATCCGCTTATGCGTGCTCCTGGCCTTTGGTGAGCCAATTAGATAAGAATGTCCCGTCAAGGTATAGGCAATGCTATTCGCTTTCAAAGCAAACAAAAGTTACCTACTATAGACGAGGAGAGCGTTTGATTGGGCGCGGTTCCAATAACACTGCTGCTCACCACCCGGTGATTCCGTTGGCGATTGAGTAAATTTGACATCGGTAGTTCGGAATAAAATCGCAATCGAATAGTTTCACCCTATACGGCTCCTTTACAAGTCCAGTATTCACAAGGAACTTCCTGCCTCGCGAATGCAGTTCCGTTTCTTGAACAATTAAAAACACGTCCGGAATGTAGTGCCGTTACAATGTCGCGATGCCGTGTTGGGACGATGCAGTAAAACTGATTCCTTGCCTTCTCGTACCGTTCTCGCCGCCTTTCCCGTGCTGCAGGCCACCGAGGAGCGCAACTACCACGTCTTCTACGAGCTCCTGGCCGGCCTTTCGGACAAGGACAAGGAGAAGTACGGCCTCCAGACGGCCGACAAGTACTTTTACCTTAACCAGGTACTTCCTCCTGCTAAAGGTGTAACTCTCTTGAGCCATGGTCTCCAATGTACTGCCTAGGGATGCTTTCGCCCACCTATTGTTGCAGTTCTGTGGACCCAAAGTTGACGTAGTCGTTTCTTTTTTTTTTTCCACTTACGTTGATTATGAACAGCATCTTACCGAAGGCGCGGTGCGAGGAATGGCTTGTTTGAAAGGTGCTGTATGACTCACTCTTAAAGGTTACGCCCAACCGCCGTAATACAATTAATATGAAGAGTGCTTTCATTCACCTTTTATCGAAAATAATTGGTTGGTATAATCATTCGGATCGACGTAAATTTATAAATTAAACAAAAGTCATAGTTTCGCCCTCAAGACTAAGCATTGACAGCGATAACAAAGTATTAGACAACAGGAGGTAAGAGACGTACATTTATTGGCCTTATTGCAGTAAAGATTCACTTATTAATTCAAATAATTTAGTTATATTATGGGGCTTTACGTGCCAAAACCACCATTTGATTATGAGGCACGCCGTGGGGAACTTCGGAAATTTTGAGCACCTGGGCTTCTTTAACGTGCACCTAAATGTAAGTACACGGGTGTTTTCGCATTTCGCCCCCATCGAAATGCGGCCGCCGTGGCCAATTCAAATAACGCGCATCGTGTCACGCATGCACGCGCAAACGGGAACAGATCTTACTCGGTGACGACGAACACTGGCTGTCACAACGCTGGCCCGATGAAGAACGCCGGTAGCGGGGAGGGAACGCTTCGTGCTTCATCTCGCTTCAGCCCCTCTGGGAAACTCAAGATTGCGCCGACCTCCAACACGAGGCGCGCGGAAACAACGCGCGCACGAAGCTATCACCCATCTCGGCTCGTCCTAAGCCTTTCCACACTGCGTTGATTACCCCCAAGATACGGCGTGGGGGCCGCGAACGCACTCGCCCGCCGCGCGCACAGCCATTTGCAGCCACGGCCGGGCTATCTAGGAGAAGACGCCCGCTCACCTGCTCCCCCCCCCTCTTACCCTACCACGCGCTTACCTCGAGTTCATCTTAGGCGTACAGTAAGTATTTCCATCTGGAAAACTACTGCAGGTACGTTCGGTAGCACACCGCTCCGCATGTCCACGGTAGTGCTGTAATGCTAAAGCTTTCTTATCTGGACGCAGGCAACGACAGCGTCCCGGGCTGATCGAGCCCCCCCCCCCTCTCAGCAGGGCACAAGGACTGTCGACAGTGCCGCCGATGCGCAAGCGCAGTGTGGCTGTATAACCTGACCTAGTGTCACGACATAGCCGTAATACTAACGTCGACCCGCTGCGCACGGACACGTTGCTCGAGTCGTTCGCCGCAGGGACAATTCTGAGACCTGCGTCAGTCTCCGCGGATGCTTTATTTATATATATATTTTTTGTTTTGCAGGGTGGCGCCATCGAGATGGCATGCAAGGACGACGCCGAGGACTTCCGGTCGCTGCTTTCGGCCATGCAGGTGCTCGGCATGAGCTCCGAGGAGCAGGACGCCATCTTCCGCATCCTGGCCGCCGTGCTGCACCTTGGGAACGTCTACTTCCACCGGAAGCCCGTGAGAACCTTGCTATTTTCCTTTTTTTTGCCTCGCGAGATGCAAGTATAGAAGCAACGAAAGCTGAGTGTGAGTCAGTTGACGTGGTCTTACCTTTAGTCTGTTAAATGCGTATCGAGTGTGAGTAAACTGACGCCTTCTTCAGTCAATTATATATCTACCGAGAGCGCTGATTAGAAAATTGATTTTGAATTGATTTTCCATAGACTGAAAGGGAACGTGAAACGCAGTCAATTAAAGCTCAAAGCGCATTTTCGTAAAGCGATCCAAGGCAAAAAAAAAAAAGAAGACTGAGCGGGAGAACAAAGCAACAGTTTTCACAAGGTGGAATCCTTTACTTATAAAGGCGAATTTTGGTTCACTCGTGCCCGAAAGAGAGAGAGTTTAAGAAAAGGCCACGTGTTATGGCACAGTACAGTCTGTCCGTATTTGCAAAGCTCCCAGAACACGGCGAATGCTGCAGCAGCTACGTGATCAAAGTAAAAAAAAAAAACGACACGCGTGTACAGGCTCCTTATAACGCACCAGACTAACAGAGAAAAATGATCAAAGAGTGCATTGAATAATGTGTATCGTAAACGTGAAAGACTAGGCAATAAAAGATTCGCAGTACCGCCCGAAAGGCGAAGCACCGATTGCGATAGCAAATTAGTAGATTAATAGTACGAAGTAAGGATAGTAGTTTTATCGGCCGTATAAACTTGTAAACATTCGCTTACTAACTAAATTAACAAGGATAGAATATGTAAGCGTGACTCAACGAGGACGTAGAAAGAAACAGACACACAGAGAAACGCTGCAGGTCATTGCGTGCTTGCTTCTTTCTACGTCGTTGTTCAGTCACGCTTACACATTCTGTCATGGATTCAAACCAACTGGTCCGCGTCAACGGGTCTTAACTAAATTAGCCAGCGCGGTGTCACGCGCGAAGGGAAACATGAACAAACTCGCTCGATGAGTGCGGAAACTCGCTGTCGAAATTCTGAAGTGAGGAATCCCGGGAGCAACAAGTGAATTGACCTTCACGCATCTCTCGCTTCAACGCGAACGAAACGTCGAAAGCACAGCGCACGCGAGCCTACCGGCACTGCGTGCACTCTGCAAACATCGCAGATCGCTTTGAAGATGAGGCTCGCGCGGGCGCCCACTTTGGCCACGTCGCAGATCGCTTTCAAGACACGAGCGCCAGCAACGCCTCCCTACGGCGTCCGCCAAAGACGTCTACTACGGGGTCCGCGATTCGCGTGGCCAACTCCGTCGTAGCACGCAGCAAACGCCGCGGTTGTCTCCACTCTCTACGGAGTGGCGGGAGAGGAGGACATCGAGGCACCCTAGCAGCCGCCTGGGAAGAACGTCCCTCCTTTCTCGCCTGACCCCCCTGCCTTGCGCGCGACAGGAGAGGGCACGCATCCTGGCAGCGACTTTATTCCGCCTTTTTTTTCATTTTCCTGTGCTGCCCTCTGCCGCGCGCCGCTGGAAAGGTTTCGGAAGGGTGCCGGTGCTTGCGACGCTTCATTTGTGTCATAGAGTTTCTCACCATATTACCTAGAGGGAAATCTGGCGCTGCTGCGCTGTGGTATGTAGTAAGAGGCGATTGGAGGATTGGTGGAAGAAAAGTGGGGAAACGACAAAAGACGGAGACGTACAAAAGCACAGTTCGCACTAGGGGATCAGAAAATTTGGTTGCGGTAGTTCATAGGGTTTTGTTTTCTTTTTTTATTGTTTAATCTAGGTAGGCAGGCCCATAGAGTTTCTCACTACATTACCTAGAGGGAAATCTGGCGCTGCGCTGTGGTATGCATGGGAATGCCGGTATATTGTGGATTCGGATTGGCATCGTTCTCGTAGAGACAGGACACCTTGAAGACGCGCTTGGCAAGTACCGTTCCGTCTGTCACAATGATTCATTTTCTACTAGAACAGCACGTAAAAAGCTGTTTTAGCTTTATTATTACGCGAGAACATGTTTTGTTTAACTATGAGAACTTGTTATTGTGTGTACGACTACATGTTACGTAAAAAGTATCAGCGGGCCGCTAAAGTTGGAGGACAGACGACAAGGTTCGCGCTCGCTTTGAAACAGTTGGTCGTCTGTTCTTGCTTTTCTTCGCTTGGTCATGCATCGTGGGTGAGTAAAGATGTAATATGCGTGAATGGAAACATTTTATGAAGATTTTACTTTGAGAACGCGCTATTTGCGTAGCCATATCCACGTTTTAGACGAAGCCTCTTACAACACCAGCCAATACGAGCCTCGCAGACACATATACCGTCATTGCCATGACGGCACGGTGCCCCCTTAGGAAACTCCCATAGACGGTGGCGCCAGATTACCCTCTAGGTGTTATAGTGAGAAACTCTATGGGAATGCCGGTATATTGTGACTTCGGATTGGCATCGTTCTCGGAGAGCCAGGCAAACACCGTTCCGTCTGTCATAACGATTCATTTTCTGCTAAATGTGCACGTAAAAAGCACTTTTAGCTTTGTTATTACACAAGAACATGTTTTGTTTACCTATAAGAATTTGTTATTGCATGTACAATTATATGACACGTAAAAAGTATCAGCGGGCCGCTAAAGTTGGAGGACAGACGACAAGATTCGCGCTCGCTTTGAAACAGTTTGTCGTCTGTTCTTGCTTTTCTTCCCTTCGTCGTGCATTGTAGGTAAGATCCAATTTGCGTGAATGGTAACATTTTATGAAGATTTTACTTCAAGAACTCGTCATTTGTGTAGCCATATCCACGTTTTAGACGAAGCCTCTTACAACACCAGCCAACACAAGCCTCGCAGACACATATACCGTAATTGCCTCGGCGGCACGGCGCCCCTTAAGAAATTTCCCCCTAGGTGTTATAGTGAGAAACTCTATGGTCTGTGTACCTGTGTCCATGTTGAGTGCACGTCGGTTGTGCGTTTCGCGCATCGCGGATAATTATTAATGGCTCCTCCGGGGCAGCATGTCGTCCTCTGGAAGTCATGTAGCACTTACCTACGGCTGGGAGAGCAGGCCCGAGTGCGATGTTGTGCTAACACTGCGGCCGATAAAGGCACGATGAGTTCCGCCTGCCGACGCGGCTGCCTTGGAGTTCCTTGTCGCCGATTTCTGCACTTGCACGTAGCTTTTTGTATTCTTGTTACACATTCATTTGACGTTTCGTATCTCAATAAGTCTTCGAGCGCAGCCTTCCGCGTCGAATTTACCGAAGTGGTGCACTTGTTCGACACCTACAGCCACAGATTGTTGTTAGCGTAGAATATTGGGGAAATGTGCATCTCAGATATGAAGTATAATGTCGAAACCTAGCAAAACATGCATATCTGCGCATACGAGCCGCGTTGTTACAAGCTGAGGCGAGTCAATATGAGCGGCCGGGTCATTTAAACAACGATACATAGCATATTACGGAATGTTAATTTATTATTAATTCTCACTTTTATTTTAGTGGTTAGTGATTCTCGCTTTTGTGCGTGCCATAAAGCATTATTAGAGAGAAGTGTGGTAGCATGGGCGCTCGTTTATAGCTTGTTCTCTCGCGAAAACATGAATGCCTTCGTTGACACGATGTGTATATATAACTGAGCGAGGCGGTTGTTTACGGTGCTTCACCGAGCGTACCGTCTCTTGTCTCCAATATGACGGAGAGGTGAACAGTGCACACCTCTGGAATCGAGAAATCTGTCAGCATAACAACACGTACAGACCCGCCCATCTACGGAGCGAATGTGACCCGCAGCCAACGGGAACCGTGACGTACTGATGTTAGCGAAGCGCTGTTGCCGCTTGCCACTTATTGTGGCACGCCGTGCGAAGTCAAGAGTAGTTGATTTCAAATCGCCAAGGCCAGAGCTTAACTACAAAAGCGGTTTCCTTAGTCCTCACTTGCTTAGTTCTCATTGTTGCTTAGTCCTCACTTGTTATTCCTCACTTGCTTGTTCAGGTCCTCCAGTAGCGGGTGCACGAACTCAACGCCACCAGGATCAATCACGATCCTGTTCACCTTCGCTGAACAGGATCAACATTAGCTTAAACTTCATGTGCACGACTTGGGAGGGCTGAAGCTTGCATATTTCAGCTTTGTAGTCGTGGTTTGACTCATTTTGAGCAGAGAGAGAGAGAGAGAAAGGCAAAGGAAAGACAGGGAGGTTAGCCAGAGATTATCTCCGGTTGGCTACCCTGTACTGGGGGAGGTGCAAAGGGATGCGATAGGTGAGAGATAGAAAAGAAAAAGAAAAAGATCCCAACAACGCACACACACAGGTACACACGGTACAGACGAACTGTTTCTGTGTCTGGGCACTGTCACGCAGTCTGCGAAGGCGTTCCTATAGTGTTATGCAGTGTCACCGTCGTTGAACAGGATTCATTATATATACAAGCGAAGGCGCTGAGGCTATCGCGTTGTCGGTTCGACGGCCGATCGCGCGGCCGGTTCTGTCGAACGATGGCCGGCACGACGATTTTATCGGTGCCGTCGAGAAGAAAGTCCGTCTCAGTACGACTACTCGCGGTCGGTGGTTTTCGGCCTGGTACGATAAAATGGCCCCAGTGACACAGTGTGCTGACTAGTCGGCCAATCGTTGGCGCGAGCGTCTTGTCGGTCTCGCATCGACCTAGTGTTACCGTGCCTTAAAACGAGTGCGTGAAGTAAGGCACGCGCTGCCACCGCCAGCGAGTGAGGAGCGGCAATGCAAGAAGACTTCTTCGGCGACGTGATGTTTTTAAGGGTCCGCCAAGTGTAACGCAGGGGATTCTGGTTAGGTCTGCTTTCCATCAATGAAAGGCGGCAACTACGCGTGGCTCACGGTGGAGTCCGGACCACCCAGTAGTCCGGTCGGAGCCCCGGATGCTTTCTGCTTTAGAGTTGAGTTGTAGTCTTACGCTACACGTGTTTTCGGCACCGCACCGACGTCGAGCCACCATGTGGAGTTTCAACGCGGTACACGACACGAGCGTTTGCAGCAGCGCGCGTCGAAGCGCTTTTTTTTTCTTTTTCGGAGAACTTCGAAATCGGGCCGCGCGACTGTGTGCGCGGCCCTTCCAAATCGTTTCGCGGGTAATCCGCTAGGGCAGGGCGCATGCGCCGTCGCGCCATGAGAAAGGCAGATTGTCAGTAAGTACAGCGGGTCGTGGCACTTGCGGAGGCGCCGGACGTTTGCGCGCATGCGCGAGTAAGAGCGGGCGCGAGAGAGAAAATGTTTCGCTCCTTGAATATATGAATCTGCGTAGGCACTACGAAGGAGTTTCCTAGCGCGTGTTCTATGCGTTTGTTCCTAGGCGTGCCGGCATCGCGGAGTGGGGTCGAGTTTCCTTACGCTTCGGCGCTGGCTGCCGGCGCGGTGAAACAGGCGATAACATCGAAGGTGTTTTCGCGGCAGCTGTAGGGTCCGTGGAAGAGGCAGGTCCGCATACATTGAAATCTAGAACGCAGAGCGCTTAGCAACCGCAGTTGAACGCGAGCGGCTGAAAGGACACCGGTGATGCTAGACGCCCCTGCAACCGCTATGAGAATACGCCACGCCCCCTATCGGGTTTTACGCTAACCTAACCTAACGACGCCGAGACAGAAAGACAGTAATACGCACGGCGTAACCACTGTGAGAATACGCCGTGCCACCCTAACGCCTTTTAAGCTAATTTAACGTAACATGCTAACATAAACCTAACCTAAACCTAAGCTATCTTAACCTAATGTGGACGAGACGCAAAGCCAATCGTCCTCACGGCGTGACATCAGGCAATCACGTTCAACCGTGTTTCCTAAGGCGCTGTGCGTTTATTTAACTTAAGGGGGACCACTCAAAAATGTTCCTCACAAGTTCAGGAGAGCAGGCCCGGCCTCTATTACGGCCCTATAAGCTAACCTGACCTAACGTGGACGAGACGCAAAGCCAATAATCCTCACGGCCTGACATCAGGCAATCGTGTTCAACCGTGGTTGCTAAGGCGCTGTGCGTTTATTTCACTCAAAGGGTACCACTCAAAAATGTTCCTGAAAAATTGGAGGACGCTTAAGCTTCGCCTTCAAGAGTGGAACGCGACAGCGTTCCCGTCGACCCGCCAAGGGGTGTAAGACAATGGGCTACGGCGCAGCGACTACGCGCCCCGCATCGGACGCGGTGAGCGTCGAGCAACGCAGCGTTCGGCGCGACAACGAAATGTGCGCCTGAGCAAGCGACGCACGCCTGAGCCTTAGAAACAGCTCGTTTCTAAGGCAACACCGCGTTCACTAGAGGTGCTTTTGTACCGCTTTAAAGCATCGAGCTCGTGGCTCAGTGGTAACGTCTCCGTCTCACACTCCGGAGACCCTGGTTCGATTCCCACCCAGCAACGTTGCTTTTGATTTATGAAGTGCCTGCCGTGATTTATCGCTCACGGCCAACGCCGCGGACGCCGACGACACCGGCTTTTCTGCGACACGAGCTCCTTAACGCTATCGCGTTAAAAGTGCAGGAGAGCAGGCTCGGCCTCTACTACGGCCGCTATTTCTCCCCCGGGAAAATCAGTGATGTTTCTTCTTGTTTTTTTTTAAGGTAGAGTGCTGTTAGGCGCGACGAAGTCTGTCCGACGTCCCTTTAGGCAGCGATCACCAAATGGGGCGTCAGTGCGCGCTGGATCAACTGTTTCACCGCGCCGGCAGCCAGCGCCCAAGCGTAAACAATATCGACCCCTCTACGCAGTGCCGGTAGGCCTAGGGACAAACACATACAACACGCCCTAAGAAACTTCACCGTACGGCTTAGGCAGAGTGAGATATTCAAGGAGCAGTATCCTGCAAAGTATGGGCAGAGATGCAGCGCCAATGGAGCCAGGGTGCTTCATCATATGCGTGAATGTTATCGCAAGCAAACACCGTCCTCGGACTGCTTTGCTGAATGATATACTTGAATGTAATTTTCAGAATACATCGCAGCCTTCACAATTATGAAAGCACGTAAAAGAGTTTGGTGCAGGATGTAAGTCCTTTATCTAAATACACTGAATGCTTAAAATTTTTTTTCGAGAAGCCTGGATTTGTGGTCAAAATCCAGGCGTAAAGTAGGCGTAAAGTAGGCGTAAAGCGATATAAACTCGCCGTTTGTGACGTCATCTGCGACTAAATGTTATGCAGTCTTGCATGACTATATGTCTAGGCCACGTTGTCTGTGCTAAAACGACGGTGGCATTTGTACTGAGGCGAAGGGAGCCCCGCTTAAAGACATGTTCAACCTGGGCCCGTCATGAAGGCGGTACAACCGGGGCGCGGAAACTCCCTACACCTCCCTAGGGACACTCTGTCCCATGCCGATGTGCGGCGGCAGCGCCACTTCCGGCACTGGCGGTTGCCGGACATCTAACTGGATATAATTCACAAACATAAACAATACCCCCATGACGTCACTGCTGAGGTCAGAATGTAGAGGGAGAGGGCGCCCCGCTGGAGGGAAGAGGCTCGCCGTGAAGCCCTCCTTTCCCACTGCGCTTGCAAATTCGTTCGAGTTCTAAATAAATATGTTTACTTCCTCATCGTGTACGTGTCGTCTATAGATTCAACGGGACGTTTATCTTTTTTTTTTCTTTTCCCTCCCACTTTCTTTCACCGTCGTTGTCGTGATGCATTGTCGCGTCACTTCAGACGGCGAGTAGCACCAGAAATAATGTCAGGTCTGGCAACGTTGTCATCTTCGAGTAAGTTGTTGGATTACAACTGCCGTCCATTGTGATTTGGCACTGAACGCATCAAATCATGATGTCTACAGGACGGCATGCGTACAGCATCAGAACAGCACAGAAGGTTGAACAGAATTGGTCGGGTGTCTCTGCCTGAGCAAGATGCGCGAGAACATGCAGTGCGCTCAGTTTTTTTTTTTTTTGTCATCGAATAAGGGGCAGCTTTGGTTGCACAAAAAAATTTACCGCATGACGAGTTCACACCTGAGTTGAGCTTATCTCGTGTTACTTGAGTCTTACTTGGTAGAGCGCAGGAATCATTTTTAGCAAGCGGGAGGCTTTGAGCCTTTGTCCAACGTTTTCCCTCTGACGTGTCGTATGAGAGACTCCACTGCAGTGCCTTCGGAACCCTTTGTCGAACCGGGTCGGAACGGTTTCTCCAATACGTTCTTGTTTGGGTTCGGTTCCAAGATGGCGGAAAAATAACCGTTAGGTTCAGTTCCGGTTTGGTTTGACACCCTTCTCATGACGCGTCTTCCTCAAACTGTCGGCCGAACTGCGGCACTGAGCCGCTGAATAATAATAATAATAATAATAATAATAATAATAATAATAATAATAATAATAATAATAATAATAATAATAATAATAATAATAATAATAATAATAATAATAATAAACTTTTGGTCCTCATCCCGAAATATTCCTGCTCTTGATTCTATGCTGCTTTACCTCAGAGAGTCACACTGACCCCAGCTGTAAAAATTTTGTAATCGGACATTAACCTTGAAACAGTTGTCACTGTAGCCGGTAAGCAGGGTACGACGACAAACTAACAAGTACATTGTTGTTGCGAGAGAGAGAGAGAGAGAGAGAAACAGAAGGGGGAAAGGCAGGTATACATGTTACATGTTTCATGTAACAAATTAACGCTGTGAGCGGGCATGTGATACTTGGTGGTAATGCCCGTGGATCTGATTTGCAAGTAGCGGATGACAGAGTTCGTGCATTACCAAGTAGGAGCTTGCTACATGACGAGAAAAGAGACAAGTTGGGACTCAGCATGTTACTTCTTCAACTGCCAAAAAAAAAAAAACGCCATTAAAAGCAAGTAAGCTTGTATGTCAAATTTTAGCATTCCTGCTGGGTAAGACACAAAACTGTAGACTGCTGCTTTCCTGATAGGGCTCACGGCCCACCATCTGGCAAACTTGCAACCATTTCATGGTGAGCGCGTAGTTCAAGAGACCCTGTTGTCATTATGGTGACCGCTGAGCTTCTTATGGCTTGGCGTGGACAGCTTGCAGACCAGTAACGTCTCTGAAAAGAGAAATGATGAAACCATGATAAACATGCAAGTAGAAAAGCGCGAAAAGAAAGTTAGTCAAATAAATGAACAAATCACGGTTCTAGTTGAAGTGTTCAGAAGCATACCTTGCGAGGATTCTGGCTCTGTGGTGACACATTCACTGTTGACTTCTACGTCCAGAGACAATAGTGTCCAAAGGAGTGATCAGATATGAGCAGCGCCTTGGAGGCTGGAGGCAAAAGCAGAAAGAGCCGCAATTACTATGGTGGAAATGTGGGTGAGTTTGTGATTCATGTACGACTAAGAACAGTGCCCAAAATGCTCCATGGCAGAAAAACACACACACACAACACTGTTTTGAGTGTGCATTTCTATCAGTGGTGTCCTTGTGTGGGCTGTGCTTAGTGAAGCCGCGACTAAATCTTTGGCCAGATATTAGGTATAAACACAGTAATTCTATTGTGTATCGATGCTATTAATGCAACTGTATATCCGGAAGCACATTTGCACTAATGCGCAGTGAATTTCTTACAGTGATCATACATGCAGACACAGCCAAAACTATTTATTTTTTACACTATACTCCGTGTTAGGAATTTTAGCAAAGTGACAAAATAACTAGAGCCTTGTTTGAATTGCCTTTGAAGAGCAATAACGTCATTACAGTTTTTCACTTTGAAAAAAGAAAATGACTGCAGGAATCTGTCTTTCCTTTTTCTTTTTTTTATCCGCCTCGCAACCGAAGAAATTCATAGTTGAAAATGCGAAACAGTGTTTTTTATACTCGCCGGTGCTGCAATCGCTGCAACTTGAGAGTGTGCGGGGCCTGACCGTACTGCCTAGGCAGAGTCAGATATTCAAGGAGCGTATGCTCGAAAGTTTGGCCGCGACAGCGCCATTGGAGTCAGGGGTCTTGCATCATATGCGTGCATGTTATCTCAAGCAAACACCGTCCGCGGACTGCTTTGCTCAGTGATATATTTGAATGTAATTTTTCAGAATACGTCGCAGCCTTCATAATTATGAAAGCACGCAAAACAGTTTGGTGCAGAACGTAAGCCCTTTATCTAAATACACTGAATGCTTAATTTTTTCTTTTTTTGAAAAGCTTGAATTTGTTGCCGAAATCGTGATCTTTTGCACTTATTACAGAGAGGCAGCAAATTGCTTGCTTTCTTGCGTTCTCGTTTCTTTCTTTCTTTTCCGTTTCTGCTCTTGCTGCCACTGACTGCCCCTGCTGCCGTCAACCGTTTTTTAAAGCGAAAGCTTTACTGGCCGCGAACTTGCGGTTTCGCTGTGGCCGTGCTCCCAGGAGGCACATGACGTCACAGCGCGTTCCTCGTCGTTGCGTTCGCCTCCGCTCGCTTCGCCAGCTGTGCCGCATGCCTGATAACATGTCGGAGGATTGAAAAGGAGAGCTCGCGTACGCCGCAACCACAGTTGAGGCGGCAGTATGGACGGCGATAATTGTGATAAGCAGGAGGAGGCCTGGAATCGACATCGGAACGAGATGAAGAGGAAACGAATCGCCCAGGAAACAGACGAACAGCGCGCCGAACGACTGGCTGGACGCCGCAACATGGCTAGACAACCAGACTAACTTCGACTTGCAATCAAGATTAACCAAGGGTAACCATGCTATGCCTGAGCTTTCGCTACGTATATCCGGGCATAGCCGAGCTAAGCCACTGCAGATTTTTTTCCTACCTCACCGCATGAACTTTCGAGATGCAGCACGCAGATCGGTCCGCCTCACGTAAGGTTAGAGAGAGACTATCTTTCGCTCAGATTATATATGCCTTCGAGAAGGTATTTTGTGTAAGGAGGGAAGTACGGTAACATACTAGTATGCAATCGGGAAAAAAAAAACATCAGTACAATGAAAGGAACATTCATGCAACAAGGAAAATAAATACGACATTGGCAAATGCAATACGTCAAGCAACAAATATATGTATATGCAAGGTTCCCAACTATCATGAACCAATGCACCAAGATTAAAAAATTTTAATATGCCATATATATACATATATGTGCGTGACATTTCCATCTCTTTCTCTCTCTCTCTCTTTTCCTTGGTAGCTGGCTATATCTAGCATAGTATAGCTTTCCGCAAAGCCTTAGTCGATGGACCTGCCGCGTTGGCGTAATGCAAGCAGTTGTGTGTGGTGTGACGAGAGTAGCAAGACGACGATGACGACGACGGTAACAACGATCGTACGACGGCAACGGCACGATATGCATTCCCGCCCTTCGACGCGCGACTCTGTACGACAGGCCGATTGTTCGGTTCTCCGTAGACACTGAGGTGGGGGTGGGGGGCGTAAAGCGATATAAACTCGCCGTTTGTGACGTCATCTGCGACTAAATGTTATGCAGTCTTGCATGACTATATGTCTAGGCCACGTTGTCTGTGCTAAAACGACGGTGGCATTTGTACTGAGGCGAAGGGAGCCCCGCTTAAAGACATGTTCAACCTGGGCCCGTCATGAAGGCGGTACAACCGGGGCGCGGAAACTCCCTACACCTCCCTAGGGACACTCTGTCACATGCCGCCGATGTGCGGCGGCAGCGCCACTTCCGGCACTGGCGGTTGCCGGACATCTAACTGGATATAATTCACAAACATAAACAATACCCCCATGACGTCACTGGTGAGGTCAGAATGTAGAGGGAGAGGGCGCCCCGCTGGAAGGAAGAGGCTCGCCGTGAAGCCCTCCTTTCCCACTGCGCTTGCAAATTCGTTCGAGTTCTAAATAAATATGTTTACTTCCTCATCGTGTACGTGTCGTCTATAGATTCAACGGGACGTTTATCTTTTTTTTTTCTTTTCCCTCCCACTTTCTTTCACCGTCGTTGTCATGTGATGCATTGTCGCGTCACTTCAGACGGCGAGTAGCGCCGGAAATAATGTCAGGTCTGTCAACGCTGCAGTTTTCGAGTAAGTTGTTGGACTACAACTGCCGGCCATTGTGATTTGGTGCTGTACGCATCACGTCATGATGCGTACAGCACCAGAACGTAATGCGCACGTCAAAACAGCACAGAAGGTTGAAAACTCTTCGGGTCCCTTTGCAGGAGCTAGTGCGCGTGAACGTTTAAAGAGCTCAGATTTTCTTTTCATCGTATAAAGGGCAGCTTTAGTTGCACAAAAAAAATTGCCGTATAACGAGTGTCACACCTGAGCTGAGCTTATCTCATGTTAAGTACTTGAGTCTTGCTTGGTAGAGCGCGGGAATCATTTCCGGTATATGGGCGGCTTTGAGCCTTTGTCCAGCATTTCCTTCTGACGCGTGCTATAGGATAGACTACACAGTAGTGCCTTCGGAACCCTTTGTCGAACCGGTTCGGAACGGTTTCTCCAATGCGTTCTTGTTTGGGTTCGGTTCCAAGATGGCGGGAAAATAGCGGTTAGGTTCAGTTCGGGTTCGGTTTGACACCCTGCTCATGACGTCCCTTTCTTGAACTGTAAGCCGAACTCCGCCACTGAGCCGCTGAATAATAATAATAATAATAATAATAATAATAATAATAATAATAATAATAATAATAATAATAATAATAATAATAATAATAATAATAATAATAATAATAAACTGTTGGTCCTCATGCCGAAACATTTGTGCTCTTGATTCTCTGCTGATTTACCTCAAAGAGCCATACTGACCCACTGTCGAACTTTCGTAATCGGGCATTAGCCTTGAAACAGTTGTCACTGTAGCTGGTAAGCAGGGTACGACGACAAACTAACAAGAGCATTGTTTTTGCGAAAGGTGTATAGCGATCAAGGCACCGCTTGAGGCGTTCTGCACTGAAGATTCGATGGACGCCAAAAAGGAACCGTCGGCCTCGCGCCTTGGCGGCTCGAGTCAGCCAACCGACGCTGGGGCAAAGGAAGGGTATACGATACAGGGCGACGACGACAGACGAACGCGAGCGCTTTTGAAGCGAAAGGCTTCACTACGCTAGTCAACACCGCGCTTCGCGCGAGCCGGCGTATGTCGGAACTGGCTCCGTAAGCGTGTTCGGAGTCGGAATTGGCTCCGTAAGCGTGTTCGGAGTTGGAATTGGCTCCGTAAGCGTGTTCGGAATCGGAACAGGCTCCGTAAGCGTGTTCGGAGTCGGCGCAGGTGGCCACTGCCGCGCGCTATGCGTCGTCGTTTGACGTTCGCCGCAAGCGCGTGTTTATCGCGGAGGCCGACTACATAACCGCTTGTCAGAGAATAGGCGTACGCATTCAACACGGAAGGAGAAGAGAGTGATACTACCTATACAGAGAGCTGTGTTTATGGCTGTACAGAAATCGCATGACAATGTGCCCGACGATGATGAATAAGGAAGTTTAATAATCCTGCATAACTTATGGTAAATATCATTGATAAGCACTTTGCATAACTACACAAGGCACACGTGTAGCATAACCAGAAGCTAACCAAAGCATATCCATAAGTGAAACCGTAAGCATAACCATAGGCTCAATCATAAAGCATAACCATAAGCTAAACCATAAGCATCGCCGAACCTTTTCGCTTCGAGATATCCAGGCTTAACCTTAGCTAAGCCCTAGCCAATTTTTTTTCCCTGCTTCGCGCTGTATACGCCTTTGCAACGGCAGCAGTGGATTACCAACTATAGCACAAATAATCTGCCACCCTGCTAGTACAGAAACATTAGCGGATCATCTCGTGGCCTCGGGGCAATGATCGGAAGCGTGGGCTGATGTTCCCGCACTTGTCTCGCAGCTCAAGCACGGTCAGGAGGGAGTCCAGGTGGGAAGCGAGGCGGAGGTCCGCTGGGCGTCGCACCTGCTGCAGCTCGCGGAGGACGGCATCCTGAGCGCGCTCACCACCAAGACCACGGTTTGTGCGCTTCTCTTGGGCGATCGTAGTGCGGTGCTTAGCCGCCGTCGTGGACGCACGCACTGTTCTCCCACGTCACACTTGGCTTGTCCTTGCGTTTCTTGTTCTGTGTAGGAAGCCCGCGGTGAGCGCCTGACGACCCCGCTGAACATCGACCAGGCCCTCGACGCGAGGTAAGCTTGCTGCAGTGACGTCCTGAGAATGCCATTGTCGCCACTTTCGTGCTTCTTTTCTTTTTAATGTGTTCGCATTCGGAGTGTCATAGTGGGAAAACAACTGTTCGAGTGTATGAAGTGTGGGAAGCCGGCCACGTGGTAGAGGTACGCGGGGATGGAAGAGCTTGGAAGAACGTTGAAGAGCGGACGCCATGTCGCGCGACGTGTCTCCTGCTTTTACTCGGACCTTGTCAAGCGGCGCGAAAACGGACAGAGGACGCAGTTTGATAGGAGACGTTGACGTGCGTGGGGGTTTAACGCTTGTCCAGAGCTTGGCGCTTTAATCGCTCGTTTGCGTTTTCTGTCCGTTTTCGCGCTGTTTGACTAGATGCAACGCCAATTAGCCTGATATCACGTGCCCTGCTGCTGTTCACACGTATCGATCACTCAGCCTCGCCCCCCCCCCACTCCACCTTCTTCGCATGATTGCAGGGACGCCGTGGCGAAAGCCCTGTACTCGGGCCTCTTCTCGTGGCTGGTGTGGCGCGTCAACCAAGCCGTCTGCCAGCGGGAGACGGCGAGGACCACGGCCATCGCCATCTTGGACATATTCGGCTTTGAGGTCGGTAGTACGTTGAATTTATCATCATCATCATCACCATAATCATCATCAGCCTGTTTTATGTCCACTGCAGGACTAAGGCCTCTCCCTGCGATCTCCAATTACCCCTGTCCTGCGCCAACCGATTCCAACTAGCGCCCGCGAATTTCCTAATTTCATTGCTCCACCTAGTCTTCTGTCGTCCTCGACTGCGCTTCCCTTCTCCTGGTATACATTCTGTAACCCTAATGGTCCAACGGTTATCTAACCGGCGCATCACATGACCTGCCCAGCTCCATTTTTTGTTCTCTTGGTGTCAATTAGAATATCGTCTATACCCGTTTGCTCTCTGATCAAAACCGCTCTCTTTCTGTCTCTTAACGTTATGTCTAGCAATTTTCAATCCATCGCTCTTTGCGCGGTCCTTGACTTGTTCTCAAGCTTCTTTGTCATTCTCCAAGTATCTGCCCCATATGTCAACTCTGGTAAAATGCGCTGATTGTACAGCTTCCTTTTCAATGATAATGGTAAGCTTCCATTTTTGTCAACTACGACAAAATTGCAACTTTTGGCTGCCAAAGAACCCGTGATACCAAAACTGTGGCTAAGGACAGTGCACAGGACAAGACGTATAACACTAAGTTGCAGATATGATGTTCAGTGTAGGGGCAGTGCATGACTTGTGACAAGCATGAGTAATCTCGGCAAGCTGTCTGTAGGTAACATATGAAATTTATTCTGTAAATAAATTTCTCTCTGAAAGAAAGAAGACTATAGACTTTTGTTAGGTCGTCTAAATAAACGTCAGTGACGATAGGCAAGTCGTAAGAAGGAAGGTTTGGGCTTGTTGGCACTTCGTGATGCGAGTAGCTGTAGAACGCAAACAAGGGGGGCAGATGGCAGGCACTTGTTCTTGGGCCCCCTTAACTGCGCGCTACAACAACATGCATAATTACGGGGACCTCTCGCGATATTAACCCCACTAAGCCGAAACACCATTCCAGATGAAATTAAAACAGGTTGTTCACATTTATTTCTGGCCCTGGATAGCATATCTGTACGAAAAAAGATGTGAAGTTATAATTGAGTAAAATTCATTAGTACGGTAATTACTTAATTAGTAAACGAATTACTGAACTCTCTAAAGCTGAAGACTCCCTCCAGCATACGCAAACACATAGTATTGGCTCCACGTTGGGTTTCCAGCACTTAAATCAGAGCTTTTAGGCATCGAATTCAGCACATACGTTGAGTTTTTTGGAGTTAAGCTGTCTCACTTTATCGCGAGTAGGCAGTGACCGTCATGTCTCTGAATTCTCTCAGTTCTTCCTGCGAATATTTGGTTAGGGAATATTCTTGGACTCTGGAGCAGACCTGCTCGTGTTTTGAGCTCAATGAAGGCGCGTTAGTCTTCCTTTGTGGACACTTCAACCAGACGATCAAGATGCTCGCTACCGTGTATGCTTGCGCCTGCCACTTGTACATCTTGTGTGTATGTGTGCACTCTGAACGCGTGGGTTCACTTCATGCATCGCTGATGTCACCTGGAGTCGCATGATAGACGTACGGCCAAACAAACATTCATGGAACCCACGAAGGAATGCCTCTGTCTCTGTCTCTTCCCTTCCGTGGTCTTCAGTTTCGCGAACTTATCGCAATTGCCTCGGGCATTGCGGACCACCCGATGCGTCAGCCAGGAACGGGCAACTTGTTCACAAATCGCGTGAGCCCCTGGCTATCAGTGATGCTAATGACCCATATATCATATATACTCAACCGTTCCCTTTTCCTTACCCCCAGTTTTGGGTAGAAAACCGGACGCTTGTCCGGTTGACCTCCCTGCCTTTCGTCTCCTTGCTTTCTGTCCCTCTCTCACAACTGTTTCATATTTCTTCCAAAGAAAGTGTTCATTCATTCGTTCCACTTGTCCAACCATCCCGATCCCGACAGGACCTGAAGGAGAACAGCCTCGAGCAGCTGTGCATCAACTACGCCAACGAGGCGCTGCAGCAGTTCCAGATCCGGCAGGTGTTCAAGCTCGAGCAGGCCGAGTACAGCCGCGAGCGCCTCAGCTGGCAACCGCTGAGCCACTGCGACAACCAGGGGGCGCTGCAGCTGATCGCCAAGCGGCCGCTGGGGCTGCTCGCACTGCTGGACGACGAGTCCAACTTCCCCAAGGCGACGGACGCCTCGTTCCTGGACAAGTGCCACTACAACCACGCCCTGGACGAGCTGTACTCGCGGCCGCGCATGTCGTCGCTCGAGTTCGGCGTGCGCCACTACGCGGGTCACGTGTGGTACTCGGTCGAAGGGTTCCTGGACAAAAACCGGGACACCCTGCGACCCGACGTGGTGCAGCTGCTCATCTCGTCCAAGCTGCCCGTGAGTTGGCCCGCCGTCTGCTCGCCCCGCTTTGTCAGCGCCGTCCGGGCCCGCTTCTGATAGTCCGAATATACTATATGTAGAGTTTGCCAGTAAGACATTATGCAAGTCATTAGAGTTATGTAGGGCCCCGAGGTCCTCGCGCAGGCGTATGGCGTATGAATTGAAGTATATGCAGGCGTGTCCGTCTGCGCACTCAGTTACCGTTGAAAGGCCTTCTGTTCGGCCCGCTGTGTCAGTGCCCGTTGGGTTCGCTTTTGAACGGATTTCGTGGCGCATTGCTCACGTTTCGTCTTTAACGAAAGAGCGAGAAAGAGGTATAGCCAAACACAGGGGAGGTCCACCCAAGGCAGAAATTTCGACGAAGTCCATCTAGTGACCACTGTCGACGCTAATGCGATTAGCGCTCTGGTAATGCACCAAAACACCGTAAGGCCCCGCCGAAACGCGTCATGGATGAGCCGCGTGCTGCAGCCGGGCAGCACGCGGCGCTCTATCTCTCGCTTCCCTCTGGACTCGCTACGCTATCTGGCGGCGCGTGCTCGAAGTTCCCTTCGGAGATTGCGTGGCCTCCGAGATTGCACCGCTGGCGCGCCCGTGCGGGTGAGCATTAATCACTCGCCGCCCGAAGATATTTGCGGTGCCATGCTAAAGCGTCAGGCTGCCGTGCTCGAGGAAAAAAAGCGGTACGCGGGCCCAATCCGCCGCACCGGAGAAATTGTAGGAATAGGATAGGATAGGAATCGCTTTATT